>NC_143476.1:2591372-2753935 GCF_987193195.1 Phasianus colchicus
TGGGGGAGAGATTTAACAGTTAAATGAGGATTACAGCTGCAAGTCTGTGAAAAAGATGTCAGGTGTCAGTGAATGTGTTAACAGCTGGTGATGAAGAAGAAATGAATCCAAAGCTGTGGGCAGGGGTAGGAAATCGGGGTGGACTCACAATTTTCCCTTACAAATAACTGTCCAAGGAGGGAGTGGAGCTGTGAAACAGCAACAATATCCCATAGCCTTAGAAGGGAGAGTGGGTCTAAAAGCTGTAACACAGACAGTGCTTAAGGATGGTCTTCTGGAACCTTGTCTGTGGCCTTATAACACCCCAATCCTGTCGGCACGGAAGGCAGACGGCACGTATCGGCTGGTGCAAGATGTAAGGAAATGACTGAACCCGTTCTCAAAAGACAGCCTGTGGTTCCTAACCCCTATACCCTAATGAGTCAGATCCCACACGGACAGCAGTGGTTTGGTGTGAGAGACCTCAAAGATGCTTTCCGGACAGCCTTTGGACTCAGAGAGAAATGGCTGCGTTTGTATGAGGACACATTGTAATCCTATCGTGATTCGTGATGATACTGTAGATACTGGAACTCGTGCTAATCCTTGTCTTTGCAGCATTTGAAGCAAGCAGCTGGTGCTGCTGTCATGCAGAAAGCTCCCTTCCAACCACTCAGCAAGCATTTGGATGAGAGAGCTTCCTGCTGGGGAGCCCTCCGACATCACTGCTGCCTCCTTCAGAACCATACCTGCAGATGCTTCAGAGCTCTTCAGCATGGACTTCCTTCCTCCCATCAGCAGCTGCTCCTGCACTGACCTTCATTCACACTGGGATACCATCTGCTTCCAGCAGGAGCTGACCTGCGAGACAGAGAAAGGAAACGTGGGATGAGCACCAATGCAGAAGCACAAGGCTGTGTCACCACCACGTCTTGCAGCCTTGGGAAGTCAGGTGCAACTGCAGCCTTGGTCAGAATTCTTTTGCTTTGGGGAACAGATGGACTTGGAATGGAAGGACACGAGAAAAATGACATCTGTTTGAGCTCAGCAGACTTGAGAGGTGGGCCTGGGTGAACCTCATGAGGTTCAGCACAGCCAAGTGCAAGGTTTGGCATTTGGGCCGGAGGAATCCCAGGCATTCTTTTGTCATCGTGGTGGTTTCCAATAGACCCCAACAATGAGACATCAGGTCGCCGTGTGGGCTCCTGGGTGACACTGCCATTTCCCAGCCATTGCAGCCTAGGGGCAAATAAAGTAAAATACTTCAGAAAGATCTCACACTGATTGCATATTTTACTGTTCTTTTACACAAAACAGAAGGGGAGGGCAGCAGATGCATGCAGCTGCATCAACACCCAGGCTGCTAAAGGAATGGAAAGACAGAAACATCAAATATCAATGCCTTATTCTAATGCAAGGAGAGAAGCTTCTATCAATGTTACTTTTTATCATTCAAAATGAGCAGTTGGCACTCTTAAAGGAAAATCCTAGGCCCCAGGTTCTGACAGTGTGGCAATCTGGACTCAGCTGTGACTGATCCAAACAGTCTGTTCCAGATTTTAACATCCCTTCTATGCATTCACAAGTTTTCTCTCTTGACTTCCCCTTACAGCCGTTAGATGCCAGCAAAACATCCCACAAACACTCCTTACCTCTGTGCACACAGGCACCCATCCAACCAGAGCCATCAGTCATTCCCAGCCATGCGCTCTTCCTCCAATCATGGTCAGCATCACACGGCCGTCACGCAGCTCACTTGACTCAGTTTTTCTCTTCTTTCTGGAGGTGTCCTTGCTTCTCAGCCTTACCTTCTCGTGATGTTTATCTCGCTCTGCAGCTCCTGCTCTGAATAGGCACAAAATGCAGCCACAGCCCCTGCCACCAAGGTCAGCTCTTCAGCACACATTACCTGAGGAGCACTTGGCAACTCCTGCAACCTGAGCAGTGCCAGGAAGACTGTTTCACTTCTGCTTCTCCTGGCTCAGAAATTCATTTTCCTACCTAGAAAATGGAAAAAGAAAAGAAAGAAAAAAAATCCTGACATAAAGCAGACACAATTGATACTATGGAATTCTGGAAGGCAAGGGATTTGCCCTCTATGATGAGAAGTTGAGTGCAAGGAACTAAGAAGAGCCATGAGCAGGTTGTGAACTTGTGGGTAAAATTAGGAAGTGCAGCAGTGCAGGGCTTCTGGAGGTGAGGGTCTGCTACAGCCGCCTGGAAAGAGAGCCTGTTGGTGGGAGCTGCTTACTGCAGCCAGCAGAAGCATCGCACTCACTGACTCTCATCCTGATGGGGGATTCCAGTCAGTCTGGGAAATCAGCATGGCTGGCTGCAAGCAATCTGACAGACTCCTGGAGTGCAGTGAGAATCACTCTGTGGTGCAGGCATTGGGCACAGCAAGCAGAAGGGAAGCATTGCTGGACATGGTGCACACCAGGGGTTACGACAGGAGGCGGTCAGGGCTGCAGTGACCATGCCCTCCTTGAGCTTGTGATCTCAAGGAATGCGGGCCTGGCAGGAAGCAAAGGCAGGAGCCTGAACTTCAGGAGAGCCAGCTGCAGGCTGTTCCAGGAATTCTTGGACGAGATCCTCTGGACAACTGTTTGTAGGGGCAAAGGGATGGAAAAGAGCTGGTCACTTTCTCAGAAAAAAACTTGCTCAGGTTGCATGCTGAGCTGCAGGAGAGGAAGGGAAGGAGGTGCAGCACGGCTCTGCACGATGCTCTGCCACACTGGGCAGCTTGATCATGGCTCAGCAGTGGGATCCGACGTGGAGAAGGGGAGAAGGAAATCAAGGATGGGAGGGAACCATCAGACACAGTCGGTGAGTGTCTGTGAAGTCTTGCAGACCCAGAGATTCCCAGGTTGTTTCTGCTTTCGTAGCATTTGTGTGCTGCAGGGTGAGCAAAAGGTTCTGCTGCTTGATTCTTCTGCAGGAGCCGCCTAAAAGGGAAATGGCCACTGAGCTGCAGACCAAGCAGTACTGCCTGACGTTGGCCAGGGGGAGCTTCTCCTGCCGCAGTGTGATGATGACAGGTCTGGAGATGATCTGCAGGGCCAGTTCGTAGATGGGAGCCAGGAAAGGACATGATGGGAGGAGAGAGGTGTTAAAGAACAGCCAAGGCATGGAAATGCATCAGAAAGCCCTGAAAAGCATCACAAAGCCACAGCCAGGAAGCTTGGGAGTATCATGAGCAGCATCCAGGATGCGAGAGATTATTTGCTACCATGCCAAATGGTAGCAGAGCTCCCCCTGCAGACATCCCAAAGCCAGACAAAACAGGAACAAAACCCGGAGCTGTGCTGCACGCACCCCACGGCCACAGCATTGCAAGCTGGGGTGCCTTGCTGTGTGCTGCATTCATCCCAGTCCGTGTGAATGAAGACTCTGGAGGCAGTCAAGGCGTTGGTTGAGCACGAGTGTGCTTTTATTATTAAATAAAGGACAGGAGGGTGTGAGAGGTCCACGGTGAAGATGGGACTCATCCTGTCTTGTCATGGAGAGAGTGGCTCAGAGCTCTCAGTGCTGCTGTCCTGTGCCTGAGACTGGAGGCCTGATTGAAAGTCCCCCTGCAAGAGGCTCTGCTCCTCCTCACTGATGCTGACCTGCTCCTGCATGGAGGTGCTGCTGTCGAGGCACTCACACTGTGCTTGGGATGGGCTGCACTGCATGGACTCCTGGTTACAATCCAGGCTGGCGACTGTGGTGTCTTGCAGGCCCAGGTCAGCAACTTCAGCAGAGCCAGGTGTAATGAGGGCATGGACTTCGATGAGCTCCTTCTCTCCATCATTGTTTTCATGTGGAAGGCTGCTGTTGGAACTGCAGCAATTTGTGCTTCCTAAGAGCTCTCCACTGATGGAAGCACACAGAGCTTCCTCGCTACTTGCCCTGGATCTTGTGGGTTGGCAAGGGCTCGATTCACCTAGAAAGGATACACAGGGGTTAGTGTCAAACTTTCACAAGCTGAATTATGACAGTGGTTGATCAGAGGTGTACTGAAGACGTTAGGCAGGGGCTGGAATGGCAGAAGGAGATACAAGTGCAGAGCAAACTTGAATTCTATGTTCCTGAAAAGCAGGGATTTGGAAGCTGCATTTGCACCCTTACCTGCCAGGACTACCACTGCTGTTTCTGAGGGCTGCCTGGCATTGCGCTGCAGTTGGCGTTTGCTGCCAGAGGATGGCTTTCTGAGGCTGAAGCAGCAACACCAACTGCTAGCTGGTGATTCCTCAGTCTTGCTGGGTGGATTTTGCCTGGAGAGAGAAAACAGCCAATGCTGTTAGTCGTGCGTGGTGCAGGGTGAGGGAAGAGCAGCACTGAGCTCTTGGCAGCAGTTGCTTGTTCCTAGCACTGCCTGGTTTCTGCAGAAAAAAACAAAAACCCACCCAAACAATGATGCTAGGTGCTGGAAAAGAAAGTCCTCTTTACCTGTCAGATGGAAAGTTGATGACGGTGTGGAATTTACCCTGCCCAGCTGCAGGGCTTTCTTCCACTTCAATGTCGTGGCTGCTCTCTGTCACAGGGGGAGAGCTGCTGTGGCCTCGCCTCTGTGCCTGTGCCTCCTCCAGGCTGAGCAGCTTTGTGGCAGCAGAAGAGACTCCCACAGACTTGGGCCCTGGGAGAGAATTGTGCCCTGTCAGGGAAAACCACAGGTAAGAGCGAGGATCAGAAAGCAGCAGCACAGCCACCACAGTTCTGGGGGAGGTGCTGTATTTTTCTCAGGCTTGCTTATCCGAGCCACTGGAAGAAGAGGAGCTCAAAATAACCATGTGGGCAGAAGTCTGTTTATGGCAAAGGACATGGTCATCATTAAGAGATCTCACCCCTAGATAAAAGGGGCAGGGAACTGAGAAAGCTTCGCTGCCACACTTGCATCAAGCTTTTCCTGCATGCAAACCATAATAATGATGGTTTCCTCCTTGTGAAGTTTGGGCTTGGACATTCTCAGCATCCAGCAACAGGATGCCATACCCTAATGGAAGCCCAGAGGTCTGCTGTCCCCTTGATGGTAAAAGAGTATCTCAAAGGTCCCGGAGAAGGCCTGCATTTGATCAAGGTGTCGGGTCAAGATCAAGCTAATGGAGGAAGACACTCACCTGCTGCATCTGCGATGTCTACTCCGGATTTGGAGCAGAAGAGGACGTCTGTGTGGTTGATGAGAAATTCCACCACATCCGACTGCGTCTGCAGCTCCATGCAGGCAGCTCTTCCGCTGGCGCAGGCAGACTCGTTCTGCTGTGATCTGTAGAAAAGGCAGATTTTAGAAGTCATTTCTCCAAGACCGTTTCCCCGAGTCTGAATTGTTGCAGCCAAAAGCTGTCAGCTGAGGCTCTGGAGACTTCCGCAGTGGGCAATCAGTGATGCCACTGCAGAAATTCCCCTGGATGATCAAGGACACGTCAGTCCCATCTCAACAAGACTGCAGAAATTGTCACCTAGACATTGTGCCCGTGGGGTTGGAGAACAGCCCAGGCTCCTGTGCTTCTGTCACCCACAGATTTTACAGAAGAAGAGCACATTTGATGGAGAAAAAGGGAGGACTGTTTTTTTTTCTGGAGAACAGATGAAGCGTTGTGTTGAAACAGAACCAGCAGTTTACCTTAAGAGGTTTGGAGCCCACACAATGGCTAGGTTCTTGGCATGCATGTTTGTGATGGTGGAGTTCCCAGCCAGACACGCCAAGTGTCTCATCAGGAACTCCAGTGTCCTGGAAAACAAGAGAGGCAAACGTTCAGCACCAACGAGCATGCCGTGCTGCAATTCAGAAAGCAAACCTCCATTCATGCTACTTCTTGTGATTGCTACTGTCACCGAAGATGAAGTAGATCCAACCTGACTGAGTGCCACGCTGCAGCACCAAGCCCCAGCACAGCACAGCCGCAGCCATCAGCTGCACCAAGCGTGCCCCCGTGCCCAGGAACTGACCCCATAAAGTAAGCCCATGGAGCCTTCAACCCTTCAGCATACACAGGCATCGTGTTGCCGGCATGAGACAGAGCCTGGAACCGCATCGTTGCCCTCTGCAATGCAGCAGGGCTGAGCTCAGCAGGCTGAGGGCAGCACTGACCTGTAGTGAGGAGCGGGCAGCTGCTGGATGACGTCCTGCATTCTGAGCAGCCGCTCCTCCTCTGTAGCGGCACCAACAGCATCCTGGAGTAGTGCAGAAAGGGAGCGAGACACCAATCAGGCTAGTACACCACTGCGAGTAAACCTCGTGGGGCTGACAGCAAAAGGGCCTCCGAGCTGGGGCACTGCTGCAGCCATCTGCCAAGAGGCCCAGGAAGAGGGAAATGAAAGACGTGGCCTTGTGCTTACCGAGAACTTGCCGTACAGCTGGTGGGTGAGCAGAGGGTTCGGGAGCTCCCTGAAGTACATCTTGCAGAGGGAGCTCACGCTGTGAATGTCGCGGACGGTGAGCTCAGGAATCTGCTCCGACTCAAATTCCTGCCTGGAGAGAGGGACGCAAACCCGGTTGAGCGAGAGGAAGGCAAGCCCAAAGCCACACCAGATGCACTCAGGCTGTGTCAGTCGCAGCACTCTTACCGCAGTCTCTGGATGTTGGACGCGACGCCGGACAGGCGGTATATCCCCTGCACCACGCCGTGCTGCTCAATGAACTCAGCGCAGCTCTGGAGGACCTGGGGGACTGAAGAACACGTGCCAGCCGTCAGTGGAGCTCCTGATTCAATCGTGCTGCAGGCTGTGCTTCACATCCTATCCACTAAGCCCAGCCAGGCTTGGCTGAAGCAAATACAGATGTGCTTGTCTCTTAGGAGCATCCGCCTCACTTTATCCTTCAGCCATCAACTCCCTTTACACGTGTCTCCGCTGCTATCAGCCTGCCCCCTGCTAGATATGAGCTCCCTTTCATCCTCTTTAGATGCCCAGCAGAGGAAGATCTCAGGAATGGGCAGCTCCTTACCATCACGACCGGAGTGGAGAAGATGCTCTCCCAGGTCACAGCCAAACACCCTTTCCTTCTCCACCTCCCGCTCGGTCGGTTTCTTTGGGCGGGCCTTCACCAAGGAACGAAGGAAGGTGAGGATCTTGCTGCATTTCTTGGGCACTGCACAACAAAAGGAAGAAACCAGGTCATTTCAGGTCTGGCTCCGTTGGACGAGGCCGAGCACAGCACATTCTACAGGGCACGTCAGAACGGGAAGAACATTACCAACCAGTACATACAAAAAGGGATTTTCCCCATCTCTGGAGGAGCCCAAGGCCAGGTTGGATGGGGCCCTGGGCAGCCTGGTCTAATCTGACATTAAATGTGGGGGCTGGCAGCACAGCCTGATGCAAGGAAGTGGAAGCTTGAGGATCCTTAAGGACCCTACCATCCCAAGCCATTCTATGAAGATTCTATAGTTTCCCCAAGTCCAATCATAAACACAGGAGGATTGGGCCAAATCTCTGCCCCATGGTGTGCATGAAGAATCATCAACCCAGAGGACAATGTGGGATGGATAAAGGAGGTACTAAACATGGAACGCACCCCAAAAAAGACTTCATTTTGCTTCCCCACACCATGAAATGTAACATCCCTACCTGGCTTTGGCACAGAGTTGATGAGTGCCTCAGGAATGTTCTTATTAATGAGTTCCACACACTCCCCTGGGAAAAATCCAACCTGTAACAAGAAGAGAAGCCAACTATTGCATGCAGCACTTCTCAGATCTGAACTGTTAAACCAAAAGCCACATAACATTTCCCTCGGAACGTGCTTGCCTGACGTTCCATAAGACTATCCAGCAGAAAATGGCCATAGTTCAAAGCATAAAGGTAATAATTTTTCAACATTTGCAGCCAACGGCAAGGTCCCCTGACACCGACACAGGGAAACTGTTTACGTCCATTAGGCATCCTGTGCATGCAGAGCAGCTCTAAGCTAAGATTCCTGCCTTTACTGCAGTTGCACTCTCCAGTCTGAAGCTTGTGCCTACCTGGAAGCCGAGCTTGCCTCTCCACCAGGGAGTCAGCTCCTTTGGTGGCATGTCGATGACACACACGATGTCTCCGACCTGCAAGAGATTGCAACGTCAATCCCAGCTTCAGCACAGCTGGGAGGAAAGCACAGCTCAAATGTCTGCATTCTTCTGCACTGCCAAACATCGCCGAGCCTGAGAGCACTTGCACCAGTGCAGCTCTGAAGACATTTGCCATTGTAAAATTGAGCAACAAGGAACGCCTTGAACTGCTTACCTCAAAGGAGAGTTCATCCGCTGCCTGGGCAACGTATCTCTTAATAGCATGGGCAGCAGCAATAGCTGGAACATTCACAGGTGCCACCTCATGGTCTAGCAGGGGCTTCCCCTTGTTCTCAGCCTGAAACAGAGAGCACAGGCCACGGTGAGGAGCTGGGAACCAACAAGGAGGATTTCAAGGTGAGGAGCACATGTGCAGAGAAAGCTGCAGGAAATGCACTCGGTCCTTATCATGGGCACTTCAGAAGGAACTGCAAGTCTAATAACGGCTGTTTCTCTCCCTGGTGTGCAGCAGGCACACGCCAGGCAATGCTGCATCTCTCCCCATCCAGACTAATCAGCAATGGCACTGACGCAGACAGGTGGCCTTGTGTATTTTGCCACATCCTTTCCTGCGCTCTTTGTGCAGGAAGGCTGACTGTTTCAGATGCTAGGAGACCGTGAAGAGGGAAACCAAAGCTACGGCTGCAGTTACAAGGTGCAAACAGTGCCATTGCAAGCACCAAGCAGCTCTCTTGAGCAGTCCAACCAACAGCGAGGCCAAACAGAGCAGAGAATGATTGTTGTTTCTGCAGCCATTTCAAGGGAAAAGTCAGTAGAGGACAAACACAACACCCGAGATGGCTCTGGTACTTTGATAAACTTGCCACGCTTGCACTACTGTCTTGCCACAGAGGAGCTCTCTTGGAAAGCAGGAGAGCACATCTGCGGCTCACTCTGCTGGCTGCAGTCAGGGAACAAAGACCAATCAGAGCTTCATACTCTACCTCTGTCCATGCCAGGTCAGGCCCACAGCTGATCTCGCTGCACGCCACAGCCATCAGCGTAGGTGTGACAAGCTGGAACTGAAAAGAAACACACTTTTATTTTCTCTGTTCACATCTCTGCTGTGCTCCCTACAGCTGTCGGGCACACTCACACAGCCCAAGCACGCCTGCTGGTGTCCCTGGTGATGCTGTGCAGCTCTGCACAAGCTGGGGCTGGGACTCTTTGCCTAAGGGATTGCTTTCCATAAAACCAGCTGGTCACAGCACCACAGACAGCATCCTTCTGAGGGCTGAGCTGCAGAGCACGTGGAGAAAACCCACACGTGACCAGCGTCCCATCAAAGCTGGATGAGGCTGTGTTACTAAACACGGGGCGTCACGGGCTGCTAAAGCATGTGGGGGGACAAAGCATGGCAGGTACCTGGCAAGAGATCAGAACGAGGGAGAGAAATCTCACGAATCCGCAGCCGTTCCTTGTCACTTTGCTCTGATCTTCCACGAGCAAAAGCTGCAGCAGGGAAGCAGGCAGAGGGTGGAGAGAGGAGAGAGAAAGAGCAGGTCAGTTTGCTTGCACGGTTTAGCAAAGACTACGAGGGAAAAACCAAAATCTGCCCTCCCTCAACTTAAAAACTTAAGTTTTCAACTTAAAACCATTTCCCCTTGTCCTGCAGTTATCTACCCTTTCAAAGAGTTGATTCCCCTCCTCTTTTTAGGCTCCCTTTAGGTACTGAAGGCTGCCATGAGGTCACCCCACAGCCTTCATTTCTCCAGGCTGAACAAGCCCAGCTCCCTCAGCCTGTCTTTGCAGGGGAGGTGCTCCTGTCCCCTGACCATCTCTGTGGCTCGCCTCTGGACCCTCTCCAACAGCTCCCTGTCTTTCTGGACACTGTACTGCAGATGGGGCCTCACAAGAGCAGAGCAGGGGGGGACGATCACCTCCCTGTCCCTCATGGCCACCCCTCTGCTGATGGAGATAATGTGATCCTATGAGCTCCGCCAGCCAGCAGTTCTCAGCACTCACTGTCCCCCCGTCTCTCCCACACTGTCTCAGCTTACCTACAAGGTGCTGCACAGGACGGTGTGAAGACAAAGGGACGCAGTCGGTGCACAAGTGCAACAAGCGAGCTGCTCAGTCAGAGCTCCAGCGCTCCAATGAAGGGACGCAGCACGCACTGCTCCTCCCCTCATTCTAGCCCTTATGACATCACTGAGGGCCACCAGGCTGCTCCACCACGACGCACAGGGTGGGGAGGCAAGACCAGTCACAAGGGCAGAAGATTCCAACAGCCCAGCCCAACGTTCTGGAATCAGGGGCTGCTTGGAATTCTACCCCAGCCAAATCCTGGAGAAGCTGGCACGGGGTCGTCATGACCAAAGCGCAGGACCTGGCGCTTGCTCTTGTTGAGCCTCGCACAACTGGCCTCAGTGCATCCCTCTGGAGGGCCTTCCTGCCCTCAGCCAGATGGACGCTTCCTCCCAGCAGCGTACCTTGCAGTGCTGGGCCCATGTCAAATCCACACTAGAGTGGCTTTTGTTACATTCAAGGGCATGTTGCAGCACCCATCTATTTCACCTGGAAGGAAATAAAGCAGGAGATGGGAGAAACACAGAACTACTGCCAGACTGCTTTATCCCTTTCTCAGCCCAACTTCCCTTGCCTCATCCCCTACCCCAACTCCTGGATGATGCCCACAGGCTGATAGTTGGATCTCACGTCCATAGGACTTCTTTCACAGGGCTCCATCAAAAAGGCTGTCACACTTGTTCTGTACACTCACACTGACCCAGCAGTGGTATCACAGTCACTTAACACACACACAACAACCAAACCCGAGCATGCACATCCCTTCCTGCGTGACTGCAGCCCACAGCTCCCCTTCACACCTCCGTGGATCTCTGGTGTTTTACACTGATGCAGCCTCACTGCAGCTCGGTGGCTGTCACACAAGGCCTGCAGGACCTCTTTCTCTGCAAACCCCGTCTGCAGGCATTGGTTCATGAGGTTCACCTCCTGCCCTCCTGAGCAAAAACAAGCACTAAGAACTAGAGCAAAGCACGCTGGACTCGACCTGGCTGGATCCCCAACCCTCAGTCCTGTCAGACGGACCCTGGTGTGGAGACTCATCCCCAAAGCCTGGCTGGACATCAGCACAGGCATCATTCTTCAAACGCCCCATCCAAGCAGCAAGGGATCAAAGCGTTGGCACAGCTGAAACAGAAATGCTGTGTGAGTTTCCTGTTAGCACTGAGCAGGAACAAATCTACCGCTGAGCAGCAGGATGTGAGACAAGCAGCAGAAGACACCCAACCTGCAGAACCAGCTCGTTTGGGGTCGGTCCAGATGTTTGTCTGCTCCCTTCCCTGGCCCAGGCCAAGCTTGTGAGCTGCTCCTCCTTTGTGCAGGGGGAAATGGTGCAGATGCCATGTGGTGGCTATGCACAGCATGCCTTGCACTTGCTTTTCCTCTCTCCATCTGCCATCTGCCATTAGGAAACAGCATCTCCAGCCTCCAGAGATCACTGAGTCCAACCCCTGCACAACAGTGAAAAAAAAGATATGATAAGGGGTACTTAAAGCACAGCATCTGTAATCAGATCAGACTCCTGCACTGTGAATACTTCCATGAGTATTCCTGCAGAGTGCAGAACCCACAGCCTCCCTGGGCAGCCTGTTCCATGCTCACCATGAAAAAGTTCCTTCTCTTACAAAGAAGGCAAATAGGACACTTGTTGGGAGGGAGGTCACAGAAATCTCCAACCAACATCCATTGCCCTCCAAACATTTTAGATCTTTAGACGTATAAGAACGATGTAAGAGTTCTTTCTTATTGGTATCTGATACCCCGAGTTTAGGATATTTTCCTAAGAATAGTGACAAAAAAAGATATGATAAGGGGTACTTAAAGCACAGCATCTGTAATCAGATCAGACTCCTGCACTGTGAAGACTTCCATGAGTATTCCTGCAGAGTGCATCACTTAGTCTCTCTTTAGCCTTGTGTTCATGGTTTTCCTGTAAGAGCTTGTCTAAACACTGCCTATAATCGTGGTTATGCTAGAAGCATTTGGATTTCTTGATCCTTAGTGTGATTTCAATAACAAATGCAGATGTTTTTTTTTAGGGACAGCTTTCAATTTCTCAACTGAAATTTCAATATTGCATTAGGTGTTGACAACCACGGGGCTGCAGTACAGAGAATTACAGGAAGATTAATTTCTCCATCTCCATGCTCCTAGACATCTATGGTTACAGTGATGTAGTTATATACAAAGTTGCAAGATACCAAAGCTAGAATAACCTCTTGGTGCAGCAGGATGTCTGGAGCCCAAGTGCAGAGTCTCAGTGTTGCAAAGCCTTGAAGAGGTGCACCGTATGTGCTGGGGCTGATGACACAGACACTGGAGCAAGGCCAGTGTGATGTTAGAAACTTGACCAGCAGCTGATCTGCTGTCAGCCATTTCTGGACACAAACGGGATCTGGTCGACTTAGGACATGACCTTTGGGCTGGAGAGCAACTCCCCGAGGAATCACACAGCCACTGCAGACCGTTGGCAAGAACCCCATACCAAAACAGCTCATCTGCAATCAGTTTTTAATCTGTGCAGCAGTGATTGGAACAGGCGCACGCTCTCTGGAATTGCAGGAATGTTCACAAGTGGAATGTACATCACCTGTGTGCTCCAGCTCTTCTGTGTGCATGCTAGGAGCAGTGATCCCCCTGCACCCAGGGCTGCAATAAAGTCCTGTTGGGTTTCTAACCTGCCAGCCAGCAGCCCAGGCTGCCCAGAGCCACATCCAGCCTGGCCTTGGATGCCTGCAGGGATGGGGCATCCACAGCCTCCCTGGGCAACCTGTTCCAGTGCCTCACCACCCTCTGGCTGAAAAACTTCCTCCTCACATCCAACCTAAACCTCAACACCCCCCCGTCTCAGTTTAAAGCCGTTCCCCACGTGTCCCATCACTATCCACCCTCCAAAGCAAAACACCTCGGCTGTTCAACACTGAAAGATCAAAATAAACCACAGCTCTTACTTCCACTGTATGCATTTAATTCCAGACTTAAGGTCACAGGTTAATTACTCATGTGATCCTTCCTGACAGAAGAACTACTCGTAGTGATGTGTAGGAGTAAGGAACAGTTTGAAAAGGTCATGGACATATCAGAACTTGCAGCATTTATCTTAATAGATGCCTACATTGCAAAGCATTTTGTAAAACACATGTTACAAGTACTGTGCATTGGATTACACTATATCAAACTCTAAGTAACAATACAGGTTGCTTTTAAATCTACACTTACATGTTTTCTTCTAACTCCTTGATAACATTCCTTACTACCTTCAGTTTTACAGCCAAAGCAGTGTTTGAGCTGGTAATGTACTCTTGAACAGCACTGCTGCCTTTAACATTTGTATGTTTAGATCTGAAAAGAGAATTTGGTCATTATTTCATGATGAGAGAATCTTATATGACAAAACAGAATTACAAAGATCTGACAATACTGTAAAATGCCAGCCTAAGAATGTGGCTTTGATTTTTTTGTTCTTTTATTTTCTTCTTTTTTCTTTTTCTTTTTCTTTTTCTTTCTTTTTTTTTTTTTTTTTTTTTTTTTTTTAATAGTGAGTGTACCGTTAATTCAAGACAAGAATTTTGTTTGTAAGTCGATCTCTATAACTGTTCTTGGCATCATTCTGTAGGATGAACTAGATACATGGAATTTGGCACTGGCTCCCCAGGGCAGTGGTTTGGCACTGAGCTGACAAAGGCCAAAGAGCATTTGCACAATGCTCTCAGACACAGGGCTTGACCCATAGGAGGTCCGGTGTGGAACCAGGAGGTGGAATACATGATCCTCGAGGTCCCTTCCAAATACAGATATTCCATGATCCTCTAATACTTATATTCCCAAGTCCTGTACACAGTGCTCAGGTGCTTAACTGAGAGGTTCCATGAAACAGTGAGGTATCTATGTCCCTTTACCACTCAGTTATTCAATTTGCCACATGGATCTTTTATCCAGTCACATGAAAAAAGCACTCAAAGTATTTCCTTCAGTCTTCCATTCTGATAGAGCTTTCTGGAGCAAATAAAGAGTTGCAACTCAGAATGTCCACACCTCCCTTCCTGCACCCTGCATACTTTTTTCATTGTACTGTGATTACGTACCATTCTATTGTCACCCTCATTCTGTCATTATCTAGGCAGTTTACTGACATTAAATTTTCCAGCAACAGATGCCCACAAGTACAGCCAGCCTGGACTTATTTCCAATACTTACCTTTGTCCTGATGTCCTTGTAGGAGGTGGGACATTTCTCCATCTCAGCAGCAGAGGGCAGGAGGGGTCCAAGGTGAGGGCACGCTCTCCTCTATTTTTCTGGCACTCAAAGACAAAGGGAACAAGAAAACCAGATGTGTTTCCCTGCCCATGGCAAACACCAGCCTTTCCATCCTTACAGTCCTTCCTGCCATCAGCAGAGATATTTTGCTTTCTTGTGCCACTTCATCCCTTTAGCATCTGGCATTCTAACAAAAAAGTACTCTAACACAGGAATTTTAATAGTTTCATATTAAATGTCAGAATTAGAACCATTATGTTTACCAAATATTTAAAACGTTCAACCCAGTGAGAAGTGAATTGATGTTGCATTTAGCATTCAGATAAGAACTTGTAAAGTCAGTAAAAAGTGCTGCTTTCATAAACTATAGTCTCATTGTCAAGCCTTGCACTGTCTCAGCAGATTATTACAGAATGTTCATTCAGGCAGGAATTGAGAGATGCGTCTGAATTGATAACAACAACGAGTAATTAAGAAAGCTTGACTGCAGTCTGCTTGAGGATTCCAGTCTGAAGTGTGTTCCACCTGATGACAACTGGGAATGTCTTTCTCTCACCATTAGAACCATTGCACCTCTGACTAAACACATAGCTAATCACCACTGAAAACCTAGGTGCAATTTCTGCAGTGCACAGACGAACTACGTGCTGATTAACATTCAGAGAGATTGTGCAGGTGTCCTTTTAGGAACTGGCCTACAGTATGCTAAGAGGGATGGATGTGGGGACATTAGGATAACGTGCCCTCTGCCTTTTAAGACAGCCCCAGCAGAGCAGGTCAGCAGGCTGAAGAGCTGCGTGGGTCACCAGGGCTCAGAGACTTCACTCGGCCATCGGAAAGTTGAGGGACTTCAGCCCAAGCTGCCCTTTTCCATGCAGGCAAGGAGGCCAAGAGAAGGTGGATCGGCACGGTTCTGGTGCAGACAGGGGCTGCAGTGTGAGCAGGCCTACACAGACAAGGCTGTGCCCACACAGAGTGACAGCAGCTTTCGCTGTGAGCAGATTCCCAGGGGGCCTGAGCCATGGCAGTTCTTGATGGCAGCATGTTCCAATCAGCCCTGGAAGTCTTCTCTGGACGTCTGTCGCATTCTGGAATCCACACTGAGGACGCAGTCGCTGTGTCAGAGCAGCTGGCAGAGTCACGGGGAACCGTGACGTAGTTGGCCCAGGGAGCAACAACAAGGCCTGCACTGCTCAGCCAGCCCAGGCCAAAGGGGAGCACGAGAGAGAGCAGAGGAGAGAGGGGGGGAAAGAGGGCCAGGAAGGAAAGGCCTGTGCCTGAATGGACGTGTAGCAGCAGCTGCTGACAGCAAACTCGGTGATGGCAGGGGCACAGCAGAGCAGTGCAATGCTGGCAGCTTCCTGTGTCTTTCACACAGGCACTGCAGACATGGCCAGCACTGGGAGATCAGCAGAACTGCTGCACACCTCTGCCAGCCCAGGCCAGAGGAGTGCAGAACAGTGAGCTGCTGCTGAGGGGAGAGAGGATGGCCTGAGAGCTGACCTGAGAGGCAGGGCTGGCTGTGTTACAGCAGCCTCTGTGTCCTCCTCCTGTGTCTGTGAGGGCCAGAGGGCCAGAAGAGAACATGCCCAGACAACGAAGCCCTGCTGTCCTCTGCTGCTCAGCTGGAGAGATGTTCCGCCTTCCTGAAGGACGCTGATCCAAAGGGAAGGAATCAAAGGAAGTCCAGGCTGGCTGTCCTTGTGGGCATCAGCTGCTGGCAGCTGCCTCTGTGCTGCCATGGGCAGGGCACAGCACACACAGTGTTTGCAGTTCCCTGTGTGACACTGGCCCTGGTGACCTGACAGCCATAGGGAGACAAGAGAAAGAGCTGCCTCCCTCTGCCAGATGAGGCAAAGGTGAGAATCCCAGAATCACAGCATGGCCCGGGTTGGAAAGGAGCTCAAGGTTCATCAATCTCCAACCCTTGGCTCTCCAAGGGTGCACAGGGGGCTTTGTTCTCCCTGTGGTGCAGCTTCAGTGCCAACTCACAGCTGAGCTGGTTGGCACACTGTGACAGCCTGCCGCTCTGAAGCTCTTGGGGCAGTGCTCAGTTCTTTCTGAAGTACTCTGGAAATGCTGCTTCTCCTTCACCAAGTCTGTTTCCAGACAGACGTCTTTTTCTCCTCTGTACACACAAACAGTATCTTGTAACTCCCTGGCACAGTGCTCAGAAGTGATACTTCTGGAAGCACGTCAGAGAAAAGTGGCCTTGTCCCAGTGGACTTTCAGAGCAGATGAGAACAAGTCTTGGTTGACGGCTTTCTTCTGCTTCTGGAACTGCACAGGCAGGTTGTGTGTTGTCATACTTTATGCCAGAGTGCCAAACTGAAGCAGTTTCTGCAACCTCTTTTTTTCATACTTGTCACTCTTTGCTGAGACCTTAACTTAGTCATTTTTAATGCGCTCTCATCTAAACTACTGTGTCCTCCAGTATCAGT
Source organism: Phasianus colchicus (assembly GCF_987193195.1). Lineage (NCBI taxonomy): Eukaryota > Metazoa > Chordata > Aves > Galliformes > Phasianidae > Phasianus > Phasianus colchicus. The sequence goes on from NC_143476.1 coordinate 2,608,102, forward strand.
GTTGTATGAATCAGGACTGTGGGATTTCATCAGTGAAAGGATTCTGCTCTAATGACTGTCATTCTAAAGCTGATCTTGTTTCTACCGCATCAGGCTTGCATGAAGCATCTTTGATCAACAGAGAAATCAGAAAAATTGCTTTTCCTATTGCAGTTTCCTTTTAACTAGTGATGAAAGCTGTCAGTTTATTTTTGGCACCAGAAATCCTGGGATGCAACCAGGTTAGATAAGAAGTGACACTGAGTCAACAGTAAGGGAACACAGATGAGATAGCATCACACAGCTCTGGAAAAGATGTTCCAGCTCTGTGTCTACCTACACCTTCAGGAGATGAAAAGTACTGCCTTACTGAGGTGTCCTGGGTTGCAGGCTCTGTTAATCTCCATTTTTGGAAGAGCTGCTTGCAATAAATACCTTGTAAGGTGAATGAGCTTGATAGAATCAGGGTGTGAAAGAGATGGATTTGCTGTTTCCCTGAAGGTGCAGGAGTATTGCTGTGCCTACAGTCAGTAAACAAGGCAGAAATCACTGTGTTCCTCAGAATGAAAAACAAAAGAATAAAAATCTTTTTGTGAGTGACAGCACGCCTGAATGAAGCACAAATCTAAACATTTAAAATAAGGGCTAGTGTCAAAGGGACTTGCAGTATTTCTCGTGAGGAAATATTTGATGCTTCTTTAGGAAAGTCATCATAACAAAAGTGTACTGATGTCTTTGCTGAGGATTTCCTTGGTTCCAGCCTGAAGGTGTGCGCAGGCATGAGCAGGCAGTGCTGAGCTGCAGGTGAGTGCCTGTGTCCCACAGCAGGAAACCCGTGGATGTCTTCAGGGGTTTGAAATGGGCAGAGCTGTAAAACCTGCAGGCTTTCACTGAAATTGTCCTCTGCTTTATTTTGTAATCTTAGTTTCACCAATGCTTTCCAATATTATTTTCGTATGAGTGCAGATACGTGGGATAGGATTTAAAGTTTTTATGGTGCTGCTGTATAATTTTCTGTAGTCATCATAAGCCAATATAAAAAATAAATGGTAATCAGGCAATCTATTAACAACCTGTGGCACGTGTCAAAACAATGAAATTCCTTGCAGGAAGACAATATTGCTATATAATATTGTGGCTATCCAAAACTGTTAATTATACTTGATGAGCTGGAGATAATCCTGAAATGCGGGACTTTGATCTTAGCCAAGAATAATAAAAGTTATTATCGTTCTTAAATTGGCAGCTGCTATCAAAAGCCTGTGTCTTATTTCCCTTTTAGTAACACTGGCTAAATCAGAGAAAGTGATAAAAGAATTTCATGATTGCAGCTTAGGGATTCTTTCCCACTTGACAAGAAGTAATCTATGTCCAAAAATGTCTGTAAATACCTTTTTCTATCTTATTTTGCCAGATGTATTGATATTTGAGATGAATGGCAAAACCATTTTGCGTACATAGATAAGCAATGCAAATTTCCTGGATTGTTTTAGAGAAAAAAGCTCCGGTTATCTGATCGTTTCCATGCAGAAATAAGATTTACAGAAAAATTCTCATTATTATTATTCATGCATGAATAAGTTCAAAAAAGAGATGTGGGGGATGTTGTTTCAATTCCAGCTGATTGTAGGAAGGACTGTCAGGATGGAAAGGCTAGTGTCTGCCACGGGCAAAGAAACACTTCTGGTTTTCATGTTCCCTTTGTCTTTGAGTGCAAGAAGCCATGAGGAGAGTGTGCCCTAAACTTGGACCTTTTTTGACCATTGCAGCTGAGATGGAGAAGTGTTCAACCTTCTAGAAGGACTTCAGGAAAAAGATATGTAATGAAAATAAGTCCAGGCTGCCTGTCCTTGTGGGCATCAGCTGCTGGCATCTGCATTGCTGCTGCCATGAGCATGGCAAAGCAGGTAAAAAATTGCTTTTCCTTCTGTGACACAGGAGCTCTTGACTTGATAGCTAGAGGGATGCAATAGACAGAGCTGCAACCTCTGCCAGACATGGCAAAGGTGAGAGTGATGTTGTTTCAGTTAGTGCTGATGTCAGGAGGACTGAAAGGATGGAAAGGCTGGTGTTTGCCCTGGGCAGGGAAACACATCTGGTTTTCATCTTCTCTTTCTTTTTGAGTGCCAAATAAACAGGGGAGACTGTGCCCTCACCTTGGAACTCTCCTGCCCTCTTCTGCTGAGATGGAGAAATGTTCCAGCTTCTAGAAGGACATCAGGACAAAGATATGTAATGAAAATAAGTGCAGGCTGGCTGTCCTTGTGGGCATCAGCTGCTGACATCTGCATTGCTGCTGCCATGAGCGTGGGAAAGCAGGTAAAAGATTGCTTTTCCTTGTGTGACACAGGAGCTCTTGAAAGCTAGAGGGATGCAATAGAAAGAGCTGCAACCTCTGCCAGACATGGCAAAGGTGCGTGGGATGTTGTTTCAATTAGTGCTGATATCAGGAGGACTGTAAGGATGGAAAGGCTGGTGTTTGCCCTGGGCAGGGAAGCACATCTGGTTTTCATCTTCTCTTTCTCTTTGTGTGCCAGAAAAAGAGGAGAGTGTGCCTGCAACTTGGACCCCTCCTGCCCTCCTCTGCTGAGATGGAGAAATGTTCCAGCTTGTAGAAGGACATCAGGACAAAGATATGTAATGAAAATAAGTCCAGGCTGGCTGTCCTTGTGGGCATCAGCTGCTGGCATCTGCATTGCTGCTGCCATGAGCATGGCAAAGCAGGTAAAAGGTTGCTTTTCCTTGTGTGACACAGGAGCTCTTGAGTTGAAAGCTAGAGGGATGCAATAGAAAGAGCTGCAACCTCTGCCAGACATGGCAAAGGTGAGTGGGATGTTGTTTCAGTTGCTGCTGATGTCAGGAAGGACTGTAAGGATGGAATGGCTGGTGTTTGCCATGGGCAGGGAAACACATCTGGTTTTCATCTTCTCTTTCTTTTTGAGTGCCAGATAAACAGGGGAGACTGTGCCCTCACCTTGGAACTCTCCTGCCCTCTTCTGCTGAGATGGAGAAATGTTCCAGCTTGTAGAAGGACATCAGGACAAAGATATGTAATGAAAATAAGTCCAGGCTGGCTGTCCCTGTAGGCATCAGCTGCTGGCATCTGCATTGCTGCTGCCATGAGCATGGCAAAGCAGGTAAAAGATTGCTTTTCCTTGTGTTTCACAGGAGCTCTTGACTTGAAAGCTAGAGGGATGCAATAGAAAGAGCTGCAACCTCTGCCAGACATGGCAAAGGTGAGTGGGATGTTGTTTCAATTAGTGCTGATGTCAGGAAGGACTGTAAGGATGGAAAGGCTGGTGTTTGCCATGGGCAGGGAAACACATCTGGTTTTCATTTTCTCTTTGTGTGCCAGAAAAAGAGGTTAGAGTGTGCCCTCACCTTGGAACTCTCCTGCCCTCTGCTGCTGAGATGGAGAAATGTTCCAGCTTGTAGAAGGACATCAGGACAAAGATATGTAATGAAAATAAGTGCAGGCTGGCTGTCCTTGTGGGCATCAGCTGCTGGCATCTGCATTGCTGCTGCCATGAGCATGGCACAGCAGGTAAAAGATTGCTTTTCCTTGTGTGACACAGGAGCTCTTGACTTGACAGCTAGAGGGATGCAATAGAAAGAGCTGCAACCTCTGCCAGACATGGCAAAGGTGAGTGGGATGTTGTTTCCATTGCTGCTGATGTCAGGAAGGACTGCAAGTAAGGAAAGTCTAGTGTATGCCCTGGGCAGGGAAACACATCTGGTTTTCATCTTCTCTTTCTCTTTGTGTGACAGAAAAAGAGGAGTGTGTGCCCTCACCTTGGACCCCTCCTGCCCTCCTCTGCTGAGATGGAGAAATGTTCCAGCTTCTAGAAGGACATCAGGACAAAGATATGTAATGAAAATAAGTCCAGGCTGGCTGTCCTTGTGGGCATCAGCTGCTGGCATCTGCATTGCTGCTGCCATGAGCATGGCACAGCAGGTAAAAGATTGCTTTTCCTTGTGTGACACAGGAGCTCTTGACTTGAAAGCTAGAGGGATGCAATAGAAAGAGCTGCAACCTCTGCCAGACATGGCAAAGGTGAGAGGGATGTTGTTTCAATTAGTGCTGATGTCAGGAGGACAGTAAGGATGGAAAGGCTGGTGTTTGCCATGGGCAGGGAAACACATCTGGTTTTCATCTTCTCTTTCTCTTTGTGTGCCAGAAAAAAAGGAGAGTGTGCCCTCACCTTGGACCCCTCCTGCCCTCTTCTGCTGAGATGGAGAAATGTTCCAGCTTGTAGAAGGACATCAGGACAAAGATATGTAATGAAAATAAGTGCAGGCTGGCTGTCCTTGTGGGCATCAGCTGCTGGCATCTGCATTGCTGCTGCCATGAGCATGGCACAGGAGGTAAAAGATTGCTTTTCCTTGTGTGACACAGGAGCTCTTGACTTGACAGCTAGAGGGATGCAATAGAAAGAGCTGCAACCTCTGCCAGACATGGCAAAGGTGAGTGGGATGTTGTTTCCATTGCTGCTGATGTCAGGAAGGACTGTAAGGATGGAAAGGCTGGTGTTTGCCATGGGCAGGGAAACACATCTGGTTTTCATCTTCTCTTTCTCTTTGTGTGCCAGAAAAAGAGGAGAGTGTGCCTTCAACTTGGACCCCTCCTGCCCTCCTGTGCTGAGATGGTGAAATATCCAAGCTTCTAGAAGGACATCAGGACAAAGATATGTAATGAAAATAAGTGCAGGCTGGCTGTCCTTGTGGGCATCAGCTGCTGACATCTGCATTGCTGCTGCCATGAGCATGGCACAGCAGGTAAAAGATTGCTTTTCCTTGTGTGACACAGGAGCTCTTGACTTGAAAGCTAGAGGGATGCAATAGAAAGAGCTTCAACCTCTGCCAGACATGGCAAAGGTGCGTGGGATGTTGTTTCAATTAGTGCTGATGTCAGGAGGACTGTAAGGATGGAAAGGCTGGTGTTTGCCCTGGGCAGGGAAACACATCTGGTTTTCATCTTCTCTTTCTTTTTGAGTGCCAGATAAACAGGGGAGACTGTGCCCTCACCTTGGAACTCTCCTGCCCTCTTCTGCTGAGATGGAGAAATGTTCCAGCTTGTAGAAGGACATCAGGACAAAGATATGTAATGGAAATAAGTCCAGGCTGGCTGTCCTTGTCGGCATCAGCTGCTGGCATCTGCATTGCTGCTGCCATGAGCATGGCACAGCAGGTAAAAGATTGCTTTTCCTTGTGTGACACAGGAGCTCTTGACTTGACAGCTAGAGGGATGCAATAGAAAGAGCTGCAACCTCTGCCAGACATGGCAAAGGTGAGAGGGATGTTGTTTCAATTAGTGCTGATGTCAGGAAGGACTGTAAGGATGGAAAGGCTGGTGTTTGCCCTGGGCAGGGAAACACATCTGGTTTTCATCTTTTCTTTCTCTTTGTGTGCCAGAAAAAAAGGAGAGTGTGCCCTAACCTTGGACCCCTCCTGCCCTCTTCTGCTGAGATGGAGAAATGTTCCAGCTTGTAGAAGGACATCAGGACAAAGATATGTAATGAAAATAAGTGCAGGCTGGCTGTCCTTGTGGGCATCAGCTGCTGGCATCTGCATTGCTGCTGCCATGAGCATGGCACAGCAGGTAAAAGATTGCTTTTCCTTGAGTGACACAGGTTCTGTTGACTTGAAAGCAAGAGGGATGCAATAGACAGTGGTGCAACCTCTGCCAGACATGGAAAAGGTTGAGTGGGATTTTGTTTCAGTTGCTGCTGATGGCAGGAAGGACTGTAAGGATGGAAAGGCTGGTGTTTGCCCTGGGCAGGGAAACACATCTGGTTTTCATCTTCTCTTTCTCTTTGTGTGCCAGAAAAAGAGGAGTGTGTGCCCTCACCTTGGACCCCTCCTGCCCTCTTCTGCTCAGAGGGAGAAATGTTCCAGCTTGTATAAGGACATCAGGACAAAGATATGTAATGAAAATAAGTCCAGGCTGGCTGTCCTTGTGGGCATCAGCTGCTGACATCTGCATTGGTGTTGCCATGAGCATGGCACAGCAGGTAAATGATTGCTTTTCCTTGTGTGACACAGGAGCTCTTGAGTTGAAAGCTAGAGGGATGCAATAGAAAGAGCTGCAACCTCTGCCAGACATGGCAAAGGTGAGTGGGATTTTGTTTCAATTAGTGCTGATGTCAGGAAGGACTGTAAGGATGGAAAGGCTGGTGTTTGCCATGGGCAGGGAAACACATCTGGTTTTCATTTTCTCTTTCTCTTTGAGTGCCAGATAAACAGGGGAGACTGTGCCCTCACCTTGGACCCCTCCTGCCCTCTTCTGCTCAGAGGGAGAAATGTTCCAGCTTGTATAAGGACATCAGGACAAAGATATGTAATGAAAATAAGTCCAGGCTGGCTGTCCTTGTGGGCATCAGCTGCTGACATCTGCATTGGTGTTGCCATGAGCATGGCACAGCAGGTAAATGATTGCTTTTCCTTGTGTGACACAGGAGCTCTTGAGTTGAAAGCTAGAGGGATGCAATAGGAAGAGCTGCAACCTCTTCAGCAGCTTGAAGTAGAAAGAAAGAGAGCTCTGACACTGATGACTCAAAGCCAGCAAATACTCCGAATTTCAAAGCCAGCGTAATTTGAAAACTGTGATGAAATCATAGGAGTATGTTTAGCAAAAAACACTGTGATTACCTCTTTCTTGACAGTCTGCTGCTTCATGGATACTTGATTGATATTATGTGCATTCATTGCAGTACATAGTTTGAGCAAATGAGTTTCAAAGTACAAAGCTAAATGTTTTCATAATTCAGTATTTTAGGATGAACATAGTGCAGGTGTGACCTAGAAAATCAGTTCTCTGGAAACATAGTCCATTTCTTTTGTTACATTTTGGCTTATTGAAGGATACAGGTAAGATTGCATGTTACAGTTATCACTGAAGCACATATTTTACATAAAATGTCTATTTAAGTTTAAAAAATATTTTCCTTTTTTTTTTTTTTTTCAATATTGAAAAGATATTATGGTGATTTGTTGATTCTGGGCTATCATTTATTCACACTTTTATGTACCTCTGACTGCAATTCCTGCATATATCAATTCTCTCTTTAGCAGCTTCATCTGCAGGAAAAAAAAATGGCAGCACAAGAGTTGTCCTATCTGCAGATTTTGCAAGGAGCAAAATTTGTAGAGCAAATTCTGAAAAACATTTCAATACAGTTTTCCTTGTGCGACATCTAATACTGCTAAAAGCAGTGTTTTGTTCCCATTTCTAGAGATTTACTTACAGTATCAGGGAACCATCAGCTGCACTTCCTATCTCTTGTAATTTTTGCTCCTTAATTGAAGTTGCTGTTACATGGCTTCTCCTGGAAGCTGTTGGCACTGTCTGTGGTCTCTACCAGCATCATGATTTGGAAGGTACGACATTTCTGGCTCGATGGAAAGAAAGTACATGTAGTAGATGTAGAAAGTCATGCTTCCATGTTCTGACAGCACTTGGTTACAGGACGGCAGCCCTTTGGCACTGTGCAGCTGGGTGTGATTTAGAAAGAAGTTTGCCGAGGCATCTCCAGACAGTGTGGGAAATTCAGTTCACCAAGGGCTTAGAAATGAAGGATGTATATTCCTGTGCCCTTTTTCTGTTGCTGTGCTTTTCCTTGGCAGTGTGAAAGTAGGAAACAGTAACGGAAGGAACAGAAACCTGCAGATGATGTTCTTGCAAACAAAGTACGCTCATGTTACTCTTGAGATTTTCTCCTTGCAGATCGCTGAGTAGAATTCAGGTGCTTATGCATGAATGGCTACAACTATTTTAGATGCCTTGGGACACCTGAAACATTCAGAAGCCTGCAAATATGCCATGGATCCTACAGAAGATGTGTATGCTTTTGGAGAGAAAGTTACAGGCCAAGAGAAAAGCTGGGGAGGCTTAATTGGTGTTAGATGTCCTGTGCTTATTTGAAAGATTCCTGTCTACACTGCGTCTCAGGTGAGTGTCCTGTGTCTGAAAGGAGAGGGCAAAGAGTGGAGAAGGGAGGTTCACATGGATGTATTGGTAGAAATGTTCTGTAGATTGTAGGTCAGTTGGCTCTTATCTTCACCATCACTGTTAGTAAGAAAACTATTTTGCATTGTATAGCACTGTATGAGTGTGCCTTTCAGTGCATGGATTGTTCTTACCGTGTTTGCTCTGAGAACTTGCCCCTTGCTCCACAGCACTGGTGATGTGAAAGAAGGGGAAGGTTGAGCTCATCACAGCACCAGTACTTTTTGTGAGAGCACTTATATAGTGTATGTTATAGCCTCCAGAACTGCTGGATGTTCTTTCCCCAGGTCAAGAGGTACTGCTTAAAATGGAGATTGCTTATGTTACCTGAAAGCAGGTAAACTGTGTTACAAATACTGATGAAATGATTTAATCTTCTTCATTCATACAAATACAATTAAGCCACTTTTCTCCACTCTTCCCTCTAATCCTCACATTGACACAGAGTCAGTGGGACAGTTGTTATTCTGGGGTTTGCTATCTGATAGAACAAAAAAATAAAGGACTTATTCATTACAGAATGGTTTATGTTCAGTGAAGCTCTGACTACCTGTTCTCTTTAGCTGTACTGTATTCTCATGTCAGGAATGAGAAAATACAAATTTGTCCATTTCATCTCTCTTTTGGGAACAAAAAAAGTTGTAGCAATTTTTGTTTGGACACGTGCTAATATTTCTTCCTGCCCTGGGACAGAATGGTTTGGAAATGGCTTTAACAGAGTGCTTTGGAAACTGTTCCCAGCTAATGAAAGCTATTAAGTAGCCAGATCTAGCTGAAGGAGGATGGCTTTGGTAACCTGTGTAGAGCAACATGCTGGTTTTGCTTTGCAGTATAATTAGCCTCTGGATGAGGCACCCTGCTTTTATTTTAAAAGTAAAATATACGTGTGGTTTATGAAAACCAAGCATCTGCCACAGAGACACTAAAATATGTACCTTAAAATATCTTCTGCTAATACACTGCTAAGTACATTAAACAAATTAACAACGATCCAAACGGACATTTTAACACTGAAGTTATGGTTACCTGTCACTTAACTCATGTATCTTCCCATTAACTATACTTCTGATATACAGACCTTACTTGCTTTAAAAATATATCTTCCATGTTTCTGAATCATCTTTTCGTCTACTGACCACAAGACTTGCTTCACTCCCAGAATGAGCAGATCTCATACATTTTTCCTCTTAATTGTATAGGATTGATTCCTCTTTATCATTGCTCAGTGATGTCTACCCTAGAAAAACAGAAGACCAGTTTGTCACCTGTCAGATGCTGGCAGAATAAGAGACACTGATTGATGGAACGATGACTTGAATCTCCCCACATATGCCGAAACTGCCCTAAATATTCCTTTGGCCGTGGTATTTACAGGAAAAAATGCTGGAATGTGGCAATAAAGGAAATGAATATGAAGGGCAGACTGACTTTTCTGCTGGTGGTTTTCGCTACACAAAAACTTAACTCCCAGGCGGTGACACCTTGTACTAATGAGAAGCACCGTTATCCAGTGTCTTTCTTAACAGCACATGAAGCTTACTTGAAGTTTCAGCTTTCTCTCCCCTACTAATAGAAACTAGAAAACACAACTAATGCATTTGATAATTAAACTGCCAAGTTACTTCATGGGAAACCGCTCACACCACTTCAGCTTGTGTTCAAATCAGCAACCGGCTGGAGAAACGTGGTGTCTTTTCATCATTCTGTTGTCAGAGGGCAAGCTTGGAAAACAAACTGAAACATGCATGCTGGCTTTCTGTCACTGAATAGGCGGTAGCCAAAAAGTGAATGCTGACACGGACTTAAAGATTGGAGATCCTGAAAGTGAGGGAGGCAAGTTTTCCTAAGATTTCATTAGAACTCTCCAAGAAGGTAAGGCAGGGCTGCACTTACAGGCACTGAAATTGTTGAGAACAGAAATCATTTCTGTTGAGAGTCAGAGTTGTAGTTCATGGGAGGAACTACTCTCAAAATCACCTCGTCTGAATGCAGTTTGATAGCTGGATAAGCTAATGGTGTGAATTAAGTTTCTGTCTGTACATTCCCTTTTATTTATTTGTTGATTTGTTTAGTTTGCTTTTCAGGGAGGAAGAGGCAGTAGGACAAGACCAGCTGTTTTAACATCAGGCTGTGAAAAACAGCCACCAAATAATGCAGTAAATTATTCCTCTTGTCCAGTGAGCAGCACTATGGAACCACCTTCAGTGAGAAAATAGAGATTCGTAAATACAGAACATTTCACCAGGATTGTATTAAGAAATCTTTGAAAATAATTTGTTTCAACTTCATTTAGAATAAAAAATGTGTGCATTTCTTATGCTGCATGTTGGTGGTAAACTTGAGACACACACAAAATGAACATACTTCTACATGTATAATAAGCCATGGTGCAAATGAGAAATCTTTTTTAAAAGAAATAGGTTGTTTTTCACTGAGGGCATTCTGAGTCTTCATTCTGGAAAACTATGGCTCTCATTTCAGTACGATTTTAATTGCAAAGTCTCTTTCAGCAGAAAAACAATGAACTGCTGGACAGGTAGATGAAGGTACGTGATTAATGGAGTTGTTACCTGGAAAGGGAAATATTCGGCCACATTAGAAGTCCAGCCTGTTTCTGTTTGCATATTTGGCAGCCTTAAAAAAAGACATTAACCAGTACTGCTGTGTCAGTGGGGTTATGTCATATTGTGTGGGGACACCAGTGGTTCTTCCCTATATGATATTCTAAGGTTAAAAAGGAGAGGGAGAGGAAAAAAAAAAAAAAATCAAAATCAAGTTGTTCATTTTTGCTGTTGTAGTGTTTCTTTTAGTGCAAAAATTAAAACATAGTTTTATTTTATCTTAGCCATTTGTCAAGGAAATAAGGAAAAGTTTAAACTTGTGCTCTTGTTCTTGAAAAAGCAACAAGCAACTAGTGCATGATGTAGTAACCTTTTCATCTAAGCAGCATTTCAGTGCTTGTATATGTTTGCAGAAAATAACACTTTTTTTTCCTGGCATCTGTCTGTAACGCCATCTGCTGCTGTGCTTCAGGCAGCTTCAACTGTGTGAACTTAGCTTTCCAGACAGTTTGCCAGATGTGGAGCTGCTGAAGATGTATCCTCCTTCATCCCCTACTGAGACCTTTGATGGTGTCCAGCAGACGCAGTGCAGAATGTGCAGACCTCAGCTGTAGTGAAAGCATTTCTTGCTTCCTCAGTTCTGCTTGTGACTTCACACGTCTGAGTCAGCAGGATGCGCACTGGGGACAGATAACAGCATTCTTCCTGCCGCTCCAGGTTTGAATTAAACACACGCAAGGAGAGCTTTATTTCTCTTTGCACATGACACACAAAGGAAACAAGTTACATGAGTAAGTAACAGCGTGGTCTCCAGGAGAGACACTGGGCCACTTTTGCTTTTCCTCCATGAATTGCAACAGAGAAAACCATTAAAAACGTTTCCCAGTCTTCTTGTATTACCAGTGGTGAATCTTTGCATCTCATTTTCCACCTTGTGACTGTCACTATTCTCTCTTGCTCTTTGTTTCCTATTGTGAATACCAAACTTGCATTTAGGAATTACAGAAAGAAAATCATTTCTTCTGTTAGAGTCTCTGAATAGATTGTGTAGGTGTATGTAAAGTCCTTTATTTTTTAAATGTTTTCCTACTGTTTGTCTTCAAGTAGGCCATGGGTAGTTGCTGAAGGAAATAAACTAATAAAAGTATGTACCGAGAGATCTTCTGGTTCTTAATTTGTAATTCCAGGGAAAAAAAATCTTCTAATCTTTTTCGTTTTCCCTTTCTTTAGGTACACTTAATTTTATTTATTTACGTATTTATTTTTCTGTCATGGACATTTATGGAAAATGAAATTAAAAATTCCTTGCTTAAGCATTCCCTTAAAGCAGACCTAAATTCTCTCTCCATAAGTAATTTTCTCATCAGATAATCACATTATGATCTGCTGACTCATAGACCTGCCCCTGTGACACAGCCCTGCTCTGAGCTCTGGGTTTATTTACCAAACAGACTGAACACACATTTCTTTCTTTCTGCTGCAGAGTTCGTATCTGATCCAATGCAGCAAGTTAACAGATATTGTGTGCACGGATAGAGAGGATTGTTTTTGTATTTTGCTATTCTGTGTCGAGGACATGCAGCTGCTGCCATCTTCAAAAGATCAAGATAATGTGTGAGCTAATAGACCTGACACGATTGCACTAAAGCAGTTTCAGGCTGAGTTTATGGAAGTAAGCTGTAGTGGCAGGTTTATGAATCAGCAGATCATAAAGTTGCAGTGAATGGAGGTTGAAAGCTTAGTATTTCTGTGCTGAGAAAATTACCCCGCGTCCAGAGGAACAGACAGACATTACAGCCATGACACCTCTGTGGATTTTGTTATGCCTGTCCTTCTCATGGACATAGGCCCTGAGTCTTCAGAATTTGTAGACAGAAGTGCCTTTAAACAACCTGTGTGTCAGTTTTGGACTGGGCCCTAGAGAAAAAATAGCCTCCTACCACCCCCTCTCCTCAATTTTGCATGCGTGTAAGAGGCTCTCCTGTAGGCTCTTGGTCTGTGCTTAAGAAGCAATCAGAAACGTGCCAGAACATCCAGGTGCATCTCATGTAATAACTAAGTGCTGCTCCTGGGCCAGCAGTCGGACCTGTGCTTTTTCTTCATGATGCTTTTCTGCAACGTACAGCAAGGCATGTGACCTTTGTCTGTGAATAAAATGTATCAGAGAATCATAGAATCACAGAATAGCCTGGGTTGAAAGGAACAATGATCACACAGTTTCAACGCCCCTGCTGTGTGCAGGGCACCAAGCACTCAACCAGGCTGCCCAGAGCCACATCCAGCCTGGCCTCGAATACCTCCAGGGATGGGCATCCACAGCCTCCTTACTCTTCTCCAGTGTGAGAAATGCTATTGCTGGGCTACCTTGGAGTTTGTTCTGTGTCCTCACGATGTTCTAGTGAGGCCAAACATCTGCCAACCTGTCTAATTGAGCGTGGCTGACAGCTGCTTTTGCTTCTGGAAGTCTGTAAACCCACTGAATCTAACTAGGAGCACAGCGTAGTTGTGAGAGATGTGTGAACTTGCAGCCTAATTCCGCCCTTAGCTGTGCAGCCCATCTGCCACTGCTGAGAGTGGCTTCTATTACTGTTGGTTCACATTTCGTGCTGTTGCCAAAATAATGCAAATTATTGTGTGAATATTTCCAGATTTGCTGCCAAGATAAGCAGAGCTAGCAGATAAATACCTCTTTGGCATCTGAGTTGCCAAGAGACATTGCTGAGCTTTGAACGAGCGTCAGCCACTCAGTGAGGAACCACCCACAGCTCCAACATGGACCAGATTCTCTCAGTGGTACTCATGTCTGACTGCACAACTGAGGAGCCTCCAAATTTAAGGCGTCTGCAGCAACTACATTTGAGTGTCTAAATGTAAGTGTCTGAATCTAGAGCTGAGCTACACAGCTTCTGGTCTGAAAGACTGTTAAAATTAAAGCCTGCCACCAAGCACTATCTGCCAACATATTATCTCATGGCACATTTTGTCATAAATGCTAGGGATGTGAGGAATTTAAGGGGGAAAAAGAGACGTGTAGATGTGTCCTAGTTTCATGAGAGACACATGCACTTAGACTGCTGAGGTAAACTTGTACAGTTCATAACTCAAGTAGTTTTTCAATTCTGAAGGCCACTCAGACTTTCAGACCCTTCAGTAAGGGTGATGGAGCACTGGAGCAGGTTGCCCAGAGAGGCTGTGGGGTCTCCTTCTCTGGAGACATTACTCAAAACCTGCCTGGATGCGTTCCTGAGTGACCTAATCTAGGAGTTCTGCTAAGGCAGGGGATTGCACTCGATGAGCTTCCCAGGTTCCTTCAGCTATAAATAGGAAGACTGCTAAAAAAGTACCCTTTTCACATCTCAGCCAGGATTCTCGCATTTATTTATTTTTAATAAATGATACAATCTTCTTCTCTTCTCTTCTCTTCTCTTCTCTTCTCTTCTCTTCTCTTCTCTTCTCTTCTCTTCTCTTCTCTTCTCTTCTCTTCTCTTCTCTTCTCTTCTCTTCTCTTCTCTTCTCTTCTCTTCTCTTCTCTTCTCTTCTCTTCTCTTCTCTTCTCTTCTCTTCTCTTCTCTTCTCTTCTCTTCTCTTCTCTTCTCTTCTCTTCTCTTCTCTTCTCTTCTCTTCTCTTCTCTTCTCTTCTCTTCTCTTCTCTTCTCTTCTCTTCTCTTCTCTTCTCTTCTCTTCTCTTCTTTCTCCTCTCTTCTCCTCTCTTCTCTTTCTCCTCTCTTCTCCTCTCTTCTCCTTTCCCCTCCTTCCCTTTTTCCTTCCCTTTTCCTTCCCTTTCTCCTTCCATTTTCCCTTCCCTTTTTCTTCTACTCCTCTCATTTTAATTTTTTTTTTCATTCCCTTTTTCCTTCCCTCTCTGTTTCCTCCTCATCCCCTCTCCTTTCCCTTTTCCCTCCTCTCCCTTCTCCTCCCCTTCTCTCTTTTCATTTTCTTTCCTCTCCTCCCCTCCCCTCCCCACTCCTCCCCACTCCTCCCTTCCCTTCTCCTCCCTTCTCTTCCCTTCTCCTCCCTTCTCTTCCCTTCTCCTCCCTTCTCCTCCCTTCTCCTCCCTTCTCCTCCCTTCTCTTCTCTTCTCTTCTCTTCTCTTCTCTTCTCTTCTCTTCTCTTCTCTTCTCTTCTCTTCTCTTCTCTTCTCTTCTCTTCTCTTCTCTTCTCTTCTCTTCTCTTCTCTTCTCTTCTCTTCTCTTCTCTTCTCTTCTCTTCTCTTCTCTTCTCTTCTCTTCTCTTCTCTTCTCTTCTCTTCTCTTCTCTTCTCTTCTCTTCTCTTCTCTTCTCTTCTCTTCTCTTCTCTTCTCTTCTCTTCTCTTCTCTTCTCTTCTCTTCTCTTCTCTTCTCTTCTCTTCTCTTCTCTTCTCTTCTCTTCTCTTCTCTTCTCTTCTCTTCTCTTCTCTTCTCTTCTCTTCTCTTCTCTTCTCTTCTCTTCTCTTCTCTTCTCTCCTCCTTTCCCCTCCTTCCCTTTTTCTTTCCCTTTTTCCTCTCCTCTCCTCTTCTCTTTTCTCTTCTCTCCTCCTTTCCCCTCCTTCTTTTTCCTTCGCTTTTTCCTTCGCTTTTTCCTTCGCTTTTTCCTTCTCTTTTTCCTCTCCTCTCCTCTCCTCTCCTCTCCTCTCCTCTCCTCTCCTCTCCTCTCCTCTCCTCTCCTCTCCTCTCCTCTCCTCTCCTCTCCTCTCCTCTCCTCTCCTCTCCTCTCCTCTCCTCTCCTCTCCTCTCCTCTCCTCTCCTCTCCTCTCCTCTCCTCTCCTCTCCTCTCCTCTCCTCTCCTCTCCTCTCCTCTCCTCTCCTCTCCTCTCCTCTCCTCATTTTAAATTTCTCTTTTTCATTCCCTTTTTCTTCCCTCCCCTTTCCTCTCATTCCTCCTCATTCCCTCTCCTTTCCCTTTTCCCTCCTCTCCCTTCTACTCCCCTTCTCTCCTTCTTCTCTTTTTTTCTTTTTTCTCTTCTCTCCTTTCGTTTTCTCTTTTTCCTTTCGTTTCCTTTTCTTTTTCTTCCTTTTTCTTCTACTGGCTCCACCGTTGAAGGCAGAACTCTCTTATTCTCTTCCACGTCTCACTAGAAAATGGAGAGTCTCAAGTTGTGACTGAGTAATTTCCACCTCACACAGACTTTGAGAGGAAAAAAGAGAAGCTGCCTCCTCCCTGGATCCCTCTGGCAGAGGCAAGCTACAACTACAGCAAAGGCAGGAGTGCCAGTACCTGTCTGTGGGTCCAGGCGGCCGGGAGAAGTTGTTCATCACGGCCTCAGTGTGACAGCGGGTGAGGATGACCACCGCCTGGCACAGGAAGGGCACGAACGTGCTCTGCTGCGTAGATGACGCGCAGCTGCGCAGGATGTAGAGGATGGGTGGCACCTGGAAGAAGAAGGGGAGAAGGAATGACTTGCTGCATCCTGGACTCTGCAGGGCCTGACCATGGACATTCAGCGCGTGAGCAGTGCCTGCTCCCTTGACATGCTGCAACGCCTAAGCCTAAATTTCAAACCAGCCCCCCTGTCCAAGCCCTGGCTCTGCGCTCAGGCTGTGCTGCTTTAGTACCAGAGGCAGACGGCACAGGGCATGGTGCAACAGCCAGAAACAAACCAAGACACGTGGAAGAAAGTCTCTTACGTTCCAACAGATGTCCTTCCCATGCATCTGCAGAAAGGTGGTCACCCACTTCCCAGCAGCACGCACGCGCACTCCTGTGGCTTTCCGGATGGTCTCCTTGGTGGCCATCATGAAGTCGACGGTGCGTTCGACGGGGAAGTTTCTGCACACGATCTGCAGAGAGATGAGAAGCAGGAGAGATCCCATCACTGCTCTGCGCAGCTCTTCAGAGCACCAAGCAGTCTGGAGGGCATTCTTAGCTCAGTGGCTTGCCGGCCATTCACAACGCTCCTGCTGTCCGTACCCTGCTATTTACACGGAAGGCGGCTGAGCCTTCGCTCAGCTTCTGCACCCATGGTGTCTGCTGACATGCAAAGCCTACCTCCCAGCAGCCACAGTCACACATGCACGCAAGTGCACACACACACACACACACACACACACACACACACATCATGGAGTCAGCCCCTTGCACTGCGTGCCTGAAGGCCAGCCATAGCTCAGAGCCTCCTGCTGCTTGCTGAGAACAGCGGTCTCAGGGCGACAGCTCATTTTGGAAACGGTGTGAAAGGCTGGGAGCAGCACAGAGTCGTGCAGAAGCCTCCGCACAGAGATCCCACCACCCCTTTCTGGGTCCACTTACCATGGCCATTTTGGACGTGGTCTGGAGCTGAGAGACAGTGCTGCAGGCATGCAGTCCCTCAGACAGGCTCCCGATGTCTCCTGGCTCCATGACTCCGTTGGCTGCTTTGGCTGGAAAGAGCCCAGGGAGAAAAGGGAAGTCATGCTTCTGGAAATGGAACCGCTCTCCACGGGGCAGAGACAGAGGACAGGGTGGGGACGAGAAGAGAGCTGTGCACGGTGCCTCTCCCTCCTGTAAACAGGGCCCAGCCCGTGGGGCTCTGGCAGTGCCACGGAGGAGGGCAGAGGGCTGGTGCAACCTGCTCTGCTCACCTTGGATTCGGAGAAGGGAGCTCAGACACGTGGCAGCCAACTGGCGGGATGCGGGCATGGGGTCGCACGTCAGAGGCGCCAGCAATCCCACCAGGGAGCCAAAGTGCTCGCAGGCATCTGCTCTCTGCAGGGGTGAGAGGCAGGAAGAAAGCTGTAGGCAGCCCCGGCTCTCCCTGGCTTCTCCGCCTGTGCCTTCCTCACGCCGTGGCACAGCATGCACAGCTGGGCGGAGCTCGCCTTCCAGCTCAGGGGCTCTGGGGAGGGAGCAGGGGGCATGCGGTGGGGCTCTTTACTCACTCGAAGCTCTTCGCAAACAGCCAGCAGCTGGGAGCAGGTCTGCAGGGCCCTCTTGCGCTCCCACACGTTCTCTGAGACCATGCATTTCTGCAGGACCTGGGGTAGAGCATCTGTCTCACTGAGGAGTCTTTGCTTTCCCTCCTGCCGCCCCTCTCCCTGTCCCTCCTTCCCCAGCACTTTCCCCCAAGGCTGCCCTGTGGCTCCACGTGGCCTCCAGCCTCACTGAGCACCGGCACTGCTGCCCCCGCTCTCTGCAGTCATCCTGCCTGCTAACCCGGGAGCTTTTCCTCGGCTGTGGCCTGCCAGGGGCTGGCTCCTGCCTTTCCCCTGCAGGGCCCATCGCTCTGCCCATTTCTGAGCTCGCAGTGAGCTGGCACGTCAGCAGGAGATTGCTCCCCTCTGATCACCCTCTCAGTCCCCAGATCTGCCCCCACTGCCGACAGGCACCATGCTTTCTCCCTTGCCCCACACATACTCACATGCACTATGTTCGGAAAGAAGCCGCCGCTGGGCTCTGTCTGGAGCAGAACCGCCATGAGCCGGCCCAGAGCTTTCAGGGACGTTTGCTGAAGCTGAAAGCAGAAGAGGGCAGTGAGGTTTAGCATCACGGCTGCTGCCAGAGCATAGGCTGTGTGTGCTGAGGTCGGGTTTGACCGAGAGGTGGCCGGGAAAGTTACGGCAGGTTACCTGCAGGTACTGCGCTGCGTGCTGTGACTTCCTGATCTTCAGCATCATCTCTGCTGAAGGGTGCGTCACGATGTTCTTGCAGCACAGGACCAACATCTCCCGCATGTCCTTGCTTTCAAAAGAGGGCTTCAGCTTGCTGACAGGAGGAAGAAAGGAAGAGAAATCAGAAAGGGCCTTTAGCAGTGCACTCCAGACTGGTTCAGACAGCATCTGACTTTCTCCTAATCGACAGCTACCAAGCCAATACCCCCAGCTCCTGCTGCTGAGCACTGTCTTCAGTTCCAGCAGCGCCCACCTCCTCCCCGGCAGCACTGAACCAGCTCCCTCTCTGAAGGGAAGGAGACCCCAACTCTCCCTTCTCTTCCCTGCCAGGGGACAGGAGCACCAGGGCCTTTCTCCCTGCCCAGAACCTCAGCTCCGCCGGGCACAACAGCCCAGCCTTCACTCCTATAGATGTGTCTCTTTGCCCCCTACCCCCTCCAGGCCTTCAGGAGCTACCCAAAATGGGGACCACCATCCTGCCTTGCAACCTCAGACCTTACCTCAGCTGCTCCAGGGCCAGAACCACCTTGAGGGGCACTGGGGAGACAGGAATGCCCGAGTAGTATTTCTTCAGCAGGTCCTGAAAGTCCCAGAGAGACACTGTCAAGTTGGGCAGGGGGCACATGAGAGCTTTTCCACCCAGCCCTGAGACAGACATAACTGCCACACACCAGCCCCATCACTCCCATGTTTCCCATGGAAGCACTGCAGGATGCAGCAGCTCGACAGCTGGTGCACCTAGCCCGCTGCCCAGCAGAGCCTCCAGCACCCAAAGTCCCCACCAGCTGGAGACATGTGGCTGATGGAGACCTGTATGCCCCCAGGGAAGCGGGCCTCATAGTGCAGCCCAGAACTCTGCAGGCAGCCCTGCCTCTAGGCACTCACCATCAGGATCTCCAGAAGCTTTCCCTTCAAGGAGGGGTTAAAGGATGCAGAATCACCCACAGCTTGGAAGGCAGAGCTGAAGTCGGTGATGCTCTGCACCAGTGCGAGGTTGTTCTGCAGGTCCTGAGGCCCAAGAGAGAAGAACATTCTTTGAACTGCGGGATGGGACAAGGGCTGCAAGGGGGACACGTGGGGGCAACGCTAAGGGAAGGGCTTGGGTCTTCATCTGGGCACAAACCATTCCCCGGGGGACCGTTGGAAAGGGAAGGTCCCTCTCAGCATCTCCCCTTGTGGAGGGGCTGCAGCTGGGCGCTCAGACACCCTGGCACGCTTTGAGCTCTCACCCGGCAGCTGCAGCTGTAGAGCATCAGGATGTTGCCCACGATGTCTCCCTCCAGGTGGGCGAGCAGCTGCTCCTTGGAGGCACGCAGTGCCAAGCTGCCGTGGGCGAGCACGAGAGCGCTGCGTGTGGCCTGAGCTCTCGTGCTGTCCAGCTCCATCTGTGTGGGAAGAAATGCCTTGAGACACTCGCTCAACGGCCCCCAGTGCCCCGCGATGCACCTGGGCTCCAAGGCAGAAAATAAGGCAGAAGAATGCCAAGATGGAAACCCGTAACGCTTTACCTTCTTGCGCCTGGAAATCCTCGCGTTGCGGCCTTTGCACAGCCTGGACGCAAACGTGGTGAGCGTGGCCAGGACTGCTTGGAAGTTACTCTCAGCCGCGTGGCTGAGAAGAGAGACCATTCCCTGCACAAAAGAACAAGGGGCAGTTGGCACAGGCCTGAATCTACAGATCCTCTCCTGAGGAAAAGGGCAGCAGGGAGGAGATGGAAAGGCGCGGAGCAGGGCCAGGAGAAGCCCTCTGCCCCAGGGACGGAGCGGGGATGCTCGCAGGAGCTGGAGGAGAGCAGGGCTCACCTGGGCCTCACATGGGTCCTCCGCGTTTGCTTCCTCCAGGTGCTGCAGCAGCTTCTCCTGGATGTGGAGGACTCCCTTACAGGCTCCCAGCACTGTGCCCAGAGCCTTGTAAAGGAAAGACTACAGGGGAAGGGAAGGAAGAAGCTGAGATGTGGCAGCAGCTTAACCTGTTGGGGGAGGGCCAGGTGGAAGGACCCACGCTCCCTGGGAGTCACTGAGAGCAGCTGCAGGGCCGAGCTTTATCCATCCCTGGGCAGCTTGCAGGGAAAGGCCCTCTGGGGGCACAGACTGGGGAAGCAGCATCAGCATCCCGCGTGGGCAGAGCACCAGCCGCAGCCCCAGCCCCAGTTGGACACCTGCAGCTGCACCGCTGGGTGGAGCCGGGGGGAACTCACCTTTTCTGCAGAGCTGCTGGCAGAGCTGCTCAGCCACCGGCTCAGCTCACAGCTCAGGGCCTCGATCCAGGCCTCATCCCGTATGGTGTCCATTGACGCCCCGAGGAACTGTTGGAGAACAGGAGAAGACGATGTTCCCTTGCCCTTTGCCTCTTCCCTCACTCCCAATTGCTGCAGCCCTCTGGGGAGAGGTGTCTGGAAGAACAGTTCCTCTCCCAGCTCCCCCAGCATTCCCTCCATTAAAGCCGCCTGCCGCTCTTCTCCTAAGACCCCCCTTGGGCTTGGGACAGAGCGGAAGAGGCAGCGCCTCAAAGGCTCCTCAGCAGCACTGGAGAGGCTGTTCCTGTCCCGTGGTGGCTCATATGGGAGCGGGGCTACTTGGGGCAGGCAAGCACTTCTCTGCACCCAGCAGTGCTGTACCTTCAGCAGACGGCGCTCCCACCCTGCAGTGTCCAGGAAGCTCTCATCTTTCCCTGCACAGCAACAGGAAGAAAAAGACCCTTACTTGGGATCAAGGCACAGAAGAAGAGCTGCTGCAAACCTGGCTTGGCCTGGGCACTTGACACTGCCAAGCTGGGACCCGCACCCCCTCCACCATGACCTGTCCCTCCCCACAAACACTGTCCCCGCAGGAACACAGAACTAACTGAGGGGACGTGAAGGGCCCATCCGTGTCCTGGAAGGGGCAGATCCCCGCGGGGAAAGATCCCCGGGCCTCAGCGCTGTCTCCCTGGAATGGGAACAGCAGCAGAGCAAGCACTGGGCTGCAGGCAATGCTTCGCCTCTGCCACCCTGCAGAGAGAGCTGCATTTTCACTCCCGCCCTTCCCTGCCTCCGCCTCTCCCTCCCCACCAGCACTTTACCTTGGAGACACTGCAGCAGCAGGGGGATCTCAGCGGCCCACATGGCCCCCACAGCTCTGTGGAACCTGCTGTGGAGGTTTTGCATCAGCTGCAAGGCAGCGGCCTGGAGTTCGCTGCCTGCAACAGGGCTCCCTGCCACCACCTGAGCGAGAGCAAGGAGAAGCAGGGTCACTTCTGCAGCAAGAGCAGCGGCTTCCCCCCAGGATGGAAGCAGCCAACAGCTCTGCCCGTGGCCGTGCTGCTTCCTCCCGGGGGCTGGTGGCACTGGGCTCTGGAGCATCTACTCACCAGCAGGCGCGCCAGCAGTGTCTGGGGAGTCAGTCGTGGGCCTGTGAGGAGAAAAAAGTGCTGAGTCAGACTCCAAGACGCTCCGTGCCCAGCCACGCGCAGCTCCGCTGTCCCTTCTGGGTGGTAGCACAGGTCAGCAGAGCTCACTGGCGGAGCTTCTGCTCCTACCTTGAAACATGGAGCTGAGGAAATGGGGATCCAGCTCCTCTACTCGCCGTCCTGTCAGATCCTCTCTCTCGGCCAGGGCTCGGACACAGCGCGAGACCGGGATCAGCATGCCGGTGTGCTGGGCTGGCACCACGAACAGCAGCAGCCGTGGCCACAGGAGCTGTCGGGAACGAGGCAGTTGAGCGTGTCAGCATTCCTGCCTCCGCTCAGAGACGAAGAGGACTCTGTGAATTTCCCTGAGCCTTGCGTGCTTCAGAGCACGCTGGAGGAGAGACCTGGGGTGGTGGGATGAGGAACAGGTGGTGCGAAGGCAAGGAGCAGCAGCAGGGCAGATGTGACTTACTTTGGACATCCCTGTCGCAGAGACGTCCAGAGACCCCAGGATGTCCATGCACAGCTCCTGCAGAGCTCCTTCTTCCTGGGCTTCCCGGGCAGAAAGGTCTCCAGCTGCCTGCACAACAACGGTGTTGAAACCCGGTTACCTCAGTTCTCAGGAGCCTCTCAGGAGGCTCAGGTGCGGCCCCAGCGGTGCTTCTGTGCCACCCTCTGAGCAGCACAGGTCTTCCCAAAGAAGATGCTGCCCACTGTCCTTACCCTTCTTCCAGCGGTGCGGCTGAACTCAGTGAAGATGTGCCCCACCACATCCCAGGCTGAGCAGCTCCGGGTGTTCGAACTGAGCAGGTCCTCGATGAAATGCAGAACTGCCGTCCTCACCTGCCAGGGGTCAATTGAGGGTGTGATTTTTCAGGTCAGAAGGCAAAGGGAAGCCACCTGCTCATCGGGGCAGCCCTTTGGGCACGAGCAGAGACAACAGGAGCAGAGGAGGAGCCTTGGCTCCTGAGGTGAGGGCCAGGCCTTAGCACCAGGCTGTGCACTTTCCAAGCACAGCACAGGGACCTGCCCGCTCCACTCTGCCTGCTCTCCCACAGGAGCCATCGCGACCGTGTGGTCAATGCCCCAGCACCTCTCTAGTCACCCCAGCCCTGCCCGTGTTGGCAGCAGCATCACCACCCCAACAACACTTTCTATTCCCAAAGCAGCTCACCCGGATCCTGAGGTCGCTGCACAGACACTGCACAGCCTCAACCACCTGGGGCAGCTTCTCCATCATCACGGGCTCTGCAAGAGATGCACAGAAGCATGAGCGGAGCCACAACCCCGATGGCAGAGGGGATCCCTGGAAGTCCCAGCCTGTGCTACTGACCATCAGAGCGAGCCAGAGCACCGAGCAGACCCAGTGCTGCCACGCGTCCAGCCTCCCAGTCCTCGCCCAGCTGTGACTGCAGAAACAGGACCATTTCCTCTGGGCAGATCCGGGCTGCAGGGAGGAAATCCCACGCTATGTTAGCAAGAAACTCACGCCCATTCCCGAGGTTTGTGAGAGAGGCCCTTTTGGCAAGGGCACTGCAAGCATTGCCAAAGCTCCTCTCCTTACCCTGCAGCATGATGCAGTGGGTCAGCTCCGCTCGATCAGCCTCGCTGTGCTGCTTGGTGTTGTCATAGAGCTGTGGGAACAAAGTCCATATGAGAAAATCACATCAGCACTGAGGACGGAAAAGACGCTGTGCTGCTGCTCTCGTCTCCCTGGGCACTCTCAGGAAGAGGACAGGCAGACAAAACCCAGCCTGCCTCACAGCATCCCTGGGGGGACAGGCACGGCTCTGGAACAGCCGTGAGCATGCAGGAGCCAAGGCTCAGCTGCATTAGTCAGGGGCTCAGACCTTTGCAGTCCTCCTCAGACTTAGGTAAGAGGGAAACTGCTGTGGGCACAGGGATAGGCTCCCCTTACCTGGTAGAACACGGCACTCATGACGTCCAGAAACTTGTCGTTCTGGATGACAGACTCAGTGCCCTCTAAGGCCTCCAGGAAGACAGTGAGGCTCTGCAAGAGACAAGGAGAGGAAGAAAGGGATGAAGCCACATCTAGCCACTTGGGAGTGGAAAACCTCTTTCCCAATTGTTTCTCTGCAGGGAGAAGCTCCTGCACAGGCTTTTTATCCCCCACCTCCCAGCAGCACCGAGAGTCTCTCTGCTCTCAATCGAGCCATGCTTGAGCATCATTTGCAGGCATTTCCCACCCAGCAGCCCTCTTCTCCCCCATCAGATGCAACTGGATGTGGTCCCCCCCAGTTGCTAGCACAGAGCTCCTCAGGCTCTCAGGCACCCATTCCTCCTTTCTCCAAGGGCTCCCCACCTCCTCCCTGCACCCCCCAACCCCTCGTGGCACTTGCACTGGCCCCACGTCCACCCTGAGCCCTGCACAGCGTCTCACCTTGGCCACCCTGCAGGTGTCTTGGATCTCCTGACACGGGTGCACAAGCCAGAGGAGCTGCTCCCAGACGTGCTCTTGGTGCAGCTCCTCTTGCAGGAGAACATCCAGCATGGCAGCCACGGCCCCGAGGACGGCCTGTTTGTCCTGGAGAGGGATGGCAGAGGCCCGGCATCAAAGACCAAAGGTCTGCCCTTCCTACAGAGAAGGCTTTCTCTTTCCCTTCCCCTTCCCCACACCCCCACGCCCAGCAGGGGATGGGCTCGCTCTGGAGGGCAGGCAGGTTTTCCCCAGACCCTCATCCCCAGCTCTTCCTGCCACAGTGCTGTGACATGCAGCTGCTCCCTGCCACAGAGCCACTTTGGGGCCCTTTGCAGAGCCAGCCCACTCCCTCCCATCACTGCTCAGCTGCCAGCCCACTGGGCACAGACAGAGCTGCCACATGGGTGCCCCCGCTGCCACCCTTGGCTGGGGGCGCAGCAAGGCTTACCTCCTCCTCCTGGCAGTCCTGCCAGTTCCTCAGCACAGAGAAGAGCAGCTCCTGAAGGTTCTCATAGATCCGCTCTTTCTCCATGGCAGGCCAGGGGCATTGGGATCCAGAGGACAAGTGAATCTTCACTCCATCCAGCCACTGTTTCAAAACTGAAAACAAACAAACAAACAAAAATAATGAATAATATATATATATATATATATTTTTTTTTTAAAGAGAGTGAGAGAAAAGGCAGCCTGTGAGAGCCTGCAGCAGGGCGAGGTGCAAGGGCTGTCCCGAGGCCCCCTGCTCTGGAGCCAGCACTCACCAGCACAAGCGAGGCGCAGGGTCCGGCCGCTCCTCACCTGGCCCACCACACTGCGCAGGCCAGCCAGCATCAGCCACGTGAAGGGGATGCACTGTGGAGCTGCAGAGAGGAAGGAGAGGTCCACAGTCAGAGCCCTGGCAGCAACAGAGGAGGGGGCGAAGCCCTGCATCCCCCAGAGAGGAAAGACCCCTTTCCCCAGTTGTCATAGGTGTAGGGTGGCTGAGAGCACTCTACCGTAGATGCCGAACAGTTTGCTGAGGGTGATGAGCACAAAATCCTTGGGTCTCTCCCCGATGGCCTTCAGCTGGCCCTGGAGCTCAGCCATCACCAAGCTGAAATGCATCCGGGCCAGAGCCACCAGGACGTTGCTGGCAGCCGTCCTCACGTTGTCCCTGACACCCTGAAAAGGAGTCACTGGTGACACACCGTCCAGGAGACTGCCTGAGGCCCCGGGAAGGGCTGAGCCACCGCCGTCCACCAGCACAACACCAGCACGGGCAGCGGCTCCCTTTGCCTTTGGCTGTAACCCCTCACCTGGGCTGCCGTCAGGTCCCGGGACACCTCTGCCAGCAGCCGGTTCACCACTCCGCACGGCGGGCGGCTGTCGTCTTCCCACAGGGCGCCCTCCAGCTCGCGGTACACCTGTGCTCGATCACCCTGGGGACAGGGACCAGTCATGCTTTGCTTTGCCCTTGCTCTCGGGGAGCCGCCCACTGCCACCCATCACCGTGCCGGTGTGGTGCCGCGGCCCGGCACCCACAGGACCACGGCACTGCGCCACGGCAAGGATTCACGGCCGGACGTCCCCAGCTCACCTCCCGGTCTTGCAGGCGCTGTTGCAGCACAGTCACAGCGGAGACAGGGACAGGGCTCGGCACCCTGCTTCTCTCCCTGCGACGCGTACGTCTGGGCACGCAGCCCACACAGGCAAAGAGACCTGGAAGCAAAGAGCGGAGCAGCTGCCGCCGGTGTCGCTCGGAGCCAGGGCCGAGCATCCGGCCGGCTCTGGGAGGAACGCTCCTCCAGCCCCACGGTTGGCGGGGACGGGGGAGGGAGCTTTCCCCTTGCTGGGGTGCCGGGGAAACCACGGCGGGCAGCTGCGCTCAGCAGAGCGAGGACGGTGCTGCCGGCGCGGCCTGAACTGACTCTGGAGGCACACGTGCGCTCGGGCGGCGTCACGGCGTGCGGAGAGGTGGAGGGACTCACCTCGAAGGGCTCTCAGCCGCTCCATGACAGCAGGAAATCTCCAGGTAGACGCAACGCTCTCTCTGGTTCCGCTTCCTGCGGGTCCCACAAGCGGACTGAGCCACCGCTCCCACCGCTGCCACGAGGGCGCACGAGGTACCACTGTGACATCACAGCGCAGTGTCACCTCACAGGGAATGGCTGGGGACCAGGCAGCACGCAGGGCAGCCCTGCAGGCCCCCAAACGCAGCATGTTCTGTGATGCACTCGGCTCTGGGGTTCCGGTTCCATGCGGAATTCCTTCCATGAAGTTGTAATAAAGACATTTTACTGGCTTAATAAATAGGACCTGAACTGGTAAAGTACTTCACGAGGGCTTAATTTTAAGATTTAGGTCTCAGAAGGAGCCCTTGGTTACCAAACCCCAGCAGTTTAGCAATACTGGTGCACCAGCACATGAGCACTATCCTAATGGATACCACGGTTACTGTAGAAATTCCCTGTCTCACTGTAGAAACTAAAACATACTCCTGGCTGATTACAATAATTTTCTGTCCATTCTGATGCTCTGAAACAATAAATGTGCATAGCTCAATTACATTTGATGCATAGAATGTCAGCAATCAACATAGTTTAATAACTTTTCTAAGAGTGAAGGGATTTTCACTATTTTTGAAAAGAATCCATAATTGCACACTCACTCGTGCAAAATGAGTTCATCTTGTTAGAGGGTGGTTCTTACTGGAATGAAATGCGCCGTGCTAAGTAAACAGCTACAGTCAGATTGGCACAAAACCCAAACACATTCCAAGGAGAAATGTTTATAACAAATAAAATGAAATGAACACATCTTACGAGTGCTTTTAGAAACGTGCTCCTGTTACTCGTTACAAAACAAATGGCTGCAACATACATAAAGTGAAGGAAAACACCAAACAAATAAGGCAGGAACAGGCTCAAAGTGAATGCGTTGTCAAATGAGCAAGAAGAAAAACTATGAAAAATGAGGCATGCTTCAGCAGGAAGGTATTTGTGAAGAAAATGCTGCCAAATATAAGGCACGTATTTATTCTGTGCTGAGTAACTGAAGAGCCGCATTTACTTCACGGAGATGTGCTGCCAGAGCTGCACAGTCAGCACAGAGTTTGAAAGCAGAATGCATGTCTCTGAAGACAGGTATGCAAAGCCATAAAACCAATGGCTGAATGATGCAGAACAGCATCTCTAAAAGCATCTCACCTTTCTGGAATGGCTGCTGTTCCTATGTGATATGGGTTCTTTCAAACTGCACGTCAGACCTGACACCTCTGTGTGAGCTCCCAACCCAGTTCTGAAAGACAACACTGAACATTTTGGGTGGGCTTTGGCTTGCAATGTGTACTTTCTCTCTGTGAGCTAAGCCCCCATTATGCTCTGCATAGACGTAACTAAAACAACTGCAGCCTGAAGAGGAGTTCAGCTCATCCTATCTCTGGATAGCTAAACATCTCACAGGCTCCATAGGCTGCACTGCTGTATAGGCAAATGGATACAGTGAAATAAAGGAGACTGCTTAACGGAATTGGAAACTCCACTGCAGTGCCTTTTATTACTTGGTCTTATCATTCTGTCTGTTTGGAAAAGGGGAGCTGTATCTTTGGGAAGCCTTGACCTGGTCCAGTTGAAACGTGTAATTCCCAGAGGCTCATCAGAACAACACATCATGGTACAAGGTGATGTAAATGTCCAGCTGAACCCAGCCCCAAAGCTTTCTCTGCAGGAATGCGATTGATGTTGGTGTGGAGCTGCGACAGCCAACTCACAGCCCATGAAAGGACATCTTGTTAATGCTCCAGAAGAGGGGAAAGATAAATAGCTCTCTAAGTTCTGTACTTCATATACCAGCCACAGTTACGGCTCTTCATAAATATTTTCAGAGAGACATCAATCAGAAATGCCACTTTATTTCTTCCCACACCTGAACCCGTGAGGTTTTATTTTGGGAAATTAAATCTACCTACTGCACACAGACAGACTGTTCCCTGGATACCACGGAATGAACGCAGTAAAGTGATCTCTGGGCTGTGCCAGGGCTGGGAACGCTCTCCGACGTGTGCATCCTCTTGCCCTTACAGGACAGAAGAGCCTGAAACGCTGGAATTTGAATTGCTTAAGCATTTCTTCACTAAATGCTGGCTTAAATATTATCTCTCTGTCACTTACAGGTATTTGTATTGAGCTCAGCTGTTTGGCTTTTTAAAGGAAAAAAAATCTGAGACATTACCATCTCAGTTTTTGTACTAATACGATTTGACAGCAGCAGTAAAACGGAGCCATTGCTAATTGCTTCTACATAGAGATTATTAAGGAATTTCTATCTGAACAGCAGAATACTTGCATTTCTAATAAAACCTCTAGAAGAGAAATCACGCTTTGGTTCTGCTGATGTGTTCTTATCAGTTATTGCAGCTTTCAGGTAACTCATAGTTTGCCCTTATCAAACTTTCTGTTTAGGGGAGCAACTCATGTGAGAAAGGAGGAAAGATGATACGTGGAAAGTATTACACACACTAATCTCTATTGTAGAAAATGCTGGCATACAAAATAATCTCCTTTATTAAAAAGCGTACAGTTAAGAGTCCAGCCCACATGAAGATAGAAGCTTCACTTCTTTTGGTGTCTATCTGGAGCTCTGCTGCTACATTTCTAATAACATTAGAAACATGACAAACCTAGCTAGCAACACTAACCTTAGAGTCTAAACCATGAAAAAGAAAAGGGAAGGCAGCAATTTCACATTTCCACTGCTGTCACCGTCCCAGGAGGTGACTAGGCTGCATTATTTTCAACAGCTGAAGTCATCAGGGCCCAAACTGTTTAACTGTAACTCTGAAAGTCACAATTAATACAGTACAAATACAAGTACTCTGCTATGCAGTGTGTCCTGACTCAGACTGAAATTAAAACATGATTGCTTATCTCTGTGGCTGAAAGGAAAAACTGAAATCTTCCATTGAGTGCAGCAGTCAGCTCCTCCAGCTGACACAAGGCCAAATGTTCTATTGCACTCACTCATAAATAAAGCATGGGGCAGATCTGCTAGGTTTACAAATTGCTGGAGGAGATGGTGTCTGCAGATTGCCTTTCCTTTGCCCTCTTCTACTACATGTGAGAGGAATCCAAACTGAGTTCTTCCTCTGCCTGGGGCATTTGGAACCCACACAGTCAGATCCGATACTAGGAGAAAAATTCTAAGAGTGGTGAGGTGCTGAACACCTCAATAGAAACAGAAAACTCTCCAAATCCTGTCCTTATTGCTTGTGTCCCACACTGAAGTTAGCTTTTTCCTTCCCACCAAGGGCCGCAGTCTTTGATTCTCTCCATCTTCCCCCATCTTGCTCCCTTGTCCGTCACAGGAAAGCTTTACTTTCTAAAGTGCACACGATGCCTTGTTTACCTGCTGCCATGCTGCTCAGTGCCGTCTCTTCTCCTGCTCTGTGTTGGAATATATTCAGACACAGCCTGATTTTCCAAGAAATCAAGCTCACAGTTCTGTTCCGACCATTACTGGATTGTGGAAGGATGCTCCCAGCAATATGCCATTCAGCAGGTAGAGCTTGTTGCTGGGAGGATGGTAAGATTTGACTCAGAAAGAAGGCTGTCACTGCAGCCAAAACCTTGTCAGAAGAGAGACGTGAGCTTGTCATTTGTCCATTGCATTCCTTGCAGGTTTGATATAGCACATGAAGATTTCGGTACATCAGCAGTGAGCTTTCACCATTCTCATCTTCACTTGTGATTGCTTGGGTGATTTACATACCAGCAGCACAAGGAGCCTTTATACTTCTTCTTCCTTTGTTTTCTTATTGGAAAACCACTGTGAGGCAGGTAAAATGGTTTACAAGTGTCAGTGCAATATATTTGCTTCTAGTAATGCAGATGTATTGATGCCTTGTTTTTCATCTGGCGAATGTACTTTGTAAGTTATGTACTTCTTTGTAAGCCGTAAGCAAGTACTTTTAATTACTGATACAAATTATTTTACCTGGACTTGAGCAAGGCCTTTGACATGGTCCCCCACCACATCCTTCTCTCCAAACTGGAGGGATGTGGATGTGATGGGTGGACCACTCGATGGATAAGAAACTGGTTGAAAGGCCGCAGACAGAGGGTGGTCATCAATGGCTCCATGTCCAGGTGGAGGCCGGTAACGAGCGGCGTCCCCCAGGGATCTGTCTTGGGACCGGTGCTCTTTAACATCTTTATCAATGACATCGATGACGGAATCGAGTGCACCCTCAGCAATTTGCTGACGACACCAAGCTGAGTGGTGTGGTTGACACGGTTGAAGGACGGGATGCCATTCAGAGGGACTTCGAGAGGCTGGAAAGGTGGGCCCGGGTGAACCTGATGAGGTTCAACACGGCAAAGTGCAGAGTTTTGCACTTGGGCCGGAGGAATCCCAAGCATCCCTACAGACTGGAAGGAGCGGTCCTTGAGAGCAGCCCTGTGGAGAAGGACCTGGGGGTCTTGGAAGACGAAAAACTTAACATGAGCCAGCAGTGTGCCCTTGCGGCTCGGAAGGCAAATGGGATCCTGGGCTCCATCAGAAGAGGGGTGGCCAGCAGGGACAGGGAGGTGATTGTTCCCCTCTACTCTGCTCTTGTGAGGCCCCATCTGGAATACTGCGTCCAGGTCTGGAGCCCCCAGTACAAGAAAGACAGGGAGCTGTTGGAGAGGGTCCAGAGGAGGGCCACAAAGATGATCAGGGGATTGGAGCACCTCCTCTATGAGGACAGGCTGAGGGAGCTGGGCTTGTTCAGCCTGGAGAAAAGAAGGCTGCGGGGTGACCTCATGGCAGCCTTTCAGTACCTAAAGGGAACCTACAAACAGGAGGGAAATCAACTCTTTGAAAGGGTGAGTGACAGCAGGACAAGGGGAAGTGGTTTTAAGCTGAGGGAAGGGAGATTTAGGTTGGACGTCAGGGGGAAATTCTTTACGGAGAGAGTGGTGAGGTACTGGAACAGCTGCCCAGGGAGGTTGTGGATGCCCCGTCCCTGGAGGTGTTCAAGGCCAGATTGGATGGGGCCCTGGGCAGTCTGGTCTAGCATTAGGTGGGATGGTTGGTGGCCCTGCGTGTGGCAGGGGGGTTGGAGATTCATGATCCTTGAGGTCCCTTCCAACCCTGGCAATTCTGTGATTCCTTGATAAAATTCCTTACTACCTTCAGTTTTACAGCCAAAGCAGTGTTTGAGCTGGTAATGTATTCTTGAACAGCATTGCTGCCTTTAGCATTTGCATGTTTAGATATGAAAAGAGAACTTGGTCATTATTTCACGATGAGAGAACCTTGATTTCACACAACAGAATTACAATACTGTAAAATGCCACTGTAAGAATGTGGCTTTTCTTCTTTCTTTTTTTTTTTCTTTTCATTTTTTTTTTTTCTTATTGCAATGGTGAGTGTATGATTGATTCAAGATAAAAATGTTGTTTGTAAGTCAATCTCTATACCTGTTTTGAAAAATATGTGTTTTTATTTCTCATTATTTAAAAATTGTCTGGCGTGAAGAATCACGAGGTCACTCATGCTACAAGATCAGTAAATATCTCATATCAAGGTTAGAGAACATTCTCTCTGTGCATTTTAACAGAGGAGCTGCATCTGTACGTAACTGTAGCTACACACGATGAGCTTTTCTTGAAGGTAGGCAGGAAATTTGGTCTGCGCTGGAACAAAAATCCAGTCCTGTTTTGACTGCTCTACTTTTCACTGAGATAAAAAAATGGCATCATTCTGCAGGATGAACTAGATATACGGAATTTGGCACTGCCCTTAAATTGTGTGTAGTGAACTGAGGGACATCAGAGCTTTACAGATTTCTACATATTCTCATGGAGAAATCTAGAGAGATCACAGGACGTAACACTGAGCTTCCAAATGGATAACAAAACACTGATGTTTTTCAGAAGACCAGAAGCTGTAGAGGACCAAGTAGCCTGGCTAGAAAAAGAGTGCAATGAATAATTGGCTGGATTAAATGAACTGCAGTGTATTTGCAGTGTTTATTCTGGAGTACTGCAGGACTTGACTGATTTTTGGCATCCTATGAGGAGATACTACAGCATTTACATTCTGATTAAATCATAGAATCACAGAATGGCCGGGGTTGAAAAAAACCACAATGATCATCTAGTTTCAACCCCCTGCTCTGTGCAGGGCAGCCAACCACTAGACCAGGCTGCCCAGAGCCAAATCCAGCCTGGCCTTGAATGCATACAGGAGTGGGGCATCCACAACTTACTTGGGTTTTCACTTTCTGGTAATATTCCAGAGATGTCATGCAGCCGGGAGGAGAGGACCAAAGTGACACCTGATGAGGACCTGCTGAAAACTGAGAGATTCTTCAATCTGTGTTTGTCTAGTCTGAACTATGGGCAAACTGTCAGGTGGATCCTCAGGGTCCAGAAGAATGTGTGATTGCCAAAGTGAAAGACAATTTGCTGATAGTCCATGGAAACAGGAATCCTCCTGGCCTCTGGCACTCAAAGACAAAGAGAACAGGAAAACCAGATGTGTTTCCCTGCCCATGGCAAACACCTGCCTTTCCATCCTTCCTGATGCCCACAGACGCCAACAGCTGATGCCCTCAAGTACAGGCAGCCTGGACTTATTTTCATTACATATCTTTGTCCTGATGTCCTTCTAGAACCTGGGACATTTCTCCATCTCAGGAGCAGAGGGCAGGAGGGGTCCAAAGTGAGGGCACGCTCTCCTCTATTTTTCTGGCACTCAAAGACAAAGAGAACATGAAAACCAGATGTGTTTCCCTGCCCATGGCAAACACCAGCCTTTCCATCCTTACGGTCCTTACTGCCTTCAATAGTGATATTTGGCTGTCTTTTACCACTTCATCTGTTTAGCCGCTGACATTCTAACGAAAAAGTACTTACAAGCATTTTTAATGTTTTTATATTAAATGTCAGAATTAAGGAACCATTATTATTACCAAATATTTAAAACATTCAACCCAGTGAGAAGTGAACTGATGTTGCATGTAGCATTCAGATAAGAACTTGACATTTCTCCGGGAAATTCTGTAATCATCATAGTGTTTCACAGTTTTCAGTTTATGAATACTAGTTAAGTCTTCACTAATACATTATCTTCTTCCCCCTTTATGCTTTCTATATTGCTTCTGAAGCAGACTTACCTCATGATTGAATAAATGTATAGTAACGTCCAAGGTGCTTGGATTGAACAAAAATAATCCCAGTATGGGGTTCAGTCAGACTTCTATAGAATAGGTGAATCTTATGCATTGGTGCCTTTAAGGACTAGAGATTTCCAATAGACGACAGGAAGTTCAACAGATGAAAAGTGCACCTAAGTAAAGAGTGCTGCTTTCATAAACTATAGTCTCATTGTCAGGCCTTGCACTGTCTCAGCAGATTGTTACAGAATGTTCATTCAAGCAGGAATTCAGAGATGCGTCTGAATTGATAACAACAACGAATAATTA
The DNA here is from genome assembly GCF_987193195.1 of Phasianus colchicus. NCBI lineage: Eukaryota > Metazoa > Chordata > Aves > Galliformes > Phasianidae > Phasianus > Phasianus colchicus. The sequence continues at coordinate 2,641,482 of NC_143476.1, forward strand.
AGAAAGCTTGACTGCAGTCTGCTTGAGGATTCCAGTCTGAAGTGTGTTCCACCTGATGACAACTGGGAATGTCTTTCTCTCACCATTAGAACCATTGCACCTCTGACTAAACACATAGCTAATCACCACTGAAAACCTAGGTGCAATTTCTGCAGTGCACAGACCGACTACATGCTGATTAACATTCAGAGAGATTGTGCAGGTGTCCTTTTAGGAACTGGCCTACAGTATGCTAAGAGGGATGGATGTGGGGACATTAGGATAACGTGCCCTCTGCCTTTTAAGACAGCCCCAGCAGAGCAGGTCAGCAGGCTGAAGAGCTGCGTGGGTCACCAGGGCTCAGAGACTTCACTCGGCCATCTGAAAGTTGAGGGCCTTCAGCCCAAGCTGCCCTTTTCCATGCAGGCAAGGAGGCCAAGAGAAGGTGGATCGGCACGGTTCTGGTGCAGACAGGGGCTGCAGTGTGAGCAGGCCTACACAGACAAGGCTGTGCCCACACAGAGTGACAGCAGCTTTCGCTGTGAGCAGATTCCCAGGGGGCCTGAGCCATGGCAGTTCTTGATGGCAGCATGTTCCAATCAGCCCTGGAAGTCTTCTCTGGACGTCTGTCGCATTCTGGAATCCACACTGAGGACGCAGTCGCTGTGTCAGAGCAGCTGGCAGAGTCACGGGGAACCGTGACGTAGTTGGCCCAGGGAGCAACAACAAGGCCTGCACTGCTCAGCCAGCCCAGGCCAAAGGGGAGCACGAGAGAGAGCAGAGGAGAGAGGGGGGGAAAGAGGGCCAGGAAGGAAAGGCCTGTGCCTGAATGGACGTGTAGCAGCAGCTGCTGACAGCAAACTCGGTGATGGCAGGGGCACAGCAGAGCAGTGCAATGCTGGCAGCTTCCTGTGTCTTTCACACAGGCACTGCAGACATGGCCAGCACTGGGAGATCAGCAGAACTGCTGCACACCTCTGCCAGCCCAGGCCAGAGGAGTGCAGAACAGTGAGCTGCTGCTGAGGGGAGAGAGGATGGCCTGAGAGCTGACCTGAGAGGCAGGGCTGGCTGTGTTACAGCAGCCTCTGTGTCCTCCTCCTGTGTCTGTGAGGGCCAGAGGGCCAGAAGAGAACATGCCCAGACAACGAAGCCCTGCTGTCCTCTGCTGCTCAGCTGGAGAGATGTTCCGCCTTCCTGAAGGACGCTGATCCAAAGGGAAGGAATCAAAGGAAGTCCAGGCTGGCTGTCCTTGTGGGCATCAGCTGCTGGCAGCTGCCTCTGTGCTGCCATGGGCAGGGCACAGCACACACAGTGTTTGCAGTTCCCTGTGTGACACTGGCCCTGGTGACCTGACAGCCATAGGGAGACAAGAGAAAGAGCTGCCTCCCTCTGCCAGATGAGGCAAAGGTGAGAATCCCAGAATCACAGCATGGCCCGGGTTGGAAAGGAGCTCAAGGTTCATGAATCTCCAAGCCTTGGCTCTCCAAGGGTGCACAGGGGGCTTTGTTCTCCCTGTGGTGCAGCTTCAGTGCCAACTCACAGCTGAGCTGGTTGGCACACTGTGACAGCCTGCCGCTCTGAAGCTCTTGGGGCAGTGCTCAGTTCTTTCTGAAGTACTCTGGAAATGCTGCTTCTCCTTCACCAAGTCTGTTTCCAGACAGACGTCTTTTTCTCCTCTGTACACACAAACAGTATCTTGTAACTCCCTGGCACAGTGCTCAGAAGTGATACTTCTGGAAGCACGTCAGAGAAAAGTGGCCTTGTCCCAGTGGACTTTCAGAGCAGATGAGAACAAGTCTTGGTTGACGGCTTTCTTCTGCTTCTGGAACTGCACAGGCAGGTTGTGTGTTGTCATACTTTATGCCAGAGTGCCAAACTGAAGCAGTTTCTGCAACCTCTTTTTTTCATACTTGTCACTCTTTGCTGAGACCTTAACTTAGTCATTTTTAATGCGCTCTCATCTAAACTACTGTGTCCTCCAGTGTCAGTGTTGTATGAATCAGGACTGTGGGATTTCATCAGTGAAAGGATTCTGCTCTAATGACTGTCATTCTAAAGCTGATATTGTTTCTACCGCATCAGGCTTGCAGGAAGCATCTTTGATCAACAGAGAAATCAGAAAAATTGCTTTTCCTATTGCAGTTTCCTTTTAACTAGTGATGAAAGCTGTCAGTAAAGGAACACAGATGAGATAGCATCACACAGCTCTGGAAAAGATGTTCCAGCTCTGTGTCTACCTACACCTTCAGGAGAGGAAAAGTACTGGCTTACTGAGGTGTCCTGGGTTGCAGGCTCTGTTAATCTCCATTTTTGGAAGAGCTGCTTGCAATAAATACCTTGTAAGGTGAATGAGCATGATAGAAGTAGGGTGTGAAAGAGATGGATTTGCTGTTTCCCCGAAGGTGCAGGAGTATTGCTGTGCCTACAGTCAGTAAACAAGGCAGAAATCACTGTGTTCCTCAGAATGAAAAGCAAAAGAATAAAAATCTTTTTGGGAGTGACAGCACGCCTGAATGAAGCACAAATCTAAACATTTAAAATAAGGGCTAGTGTCAAAGGGACTGGCAGTATTTCTCGTGAAGAAATATTTGATGCTTCTTTATGAAAGTCATCATAACAAAAGTGTACTGATGTCTTTGCTGAGGATTTCCTTGGTTCCAGCCTGAAGGTGTGCGCAGGCATGAGCAGGCAGTGCTGAGCTGCAGGTGAGTGCCTGTGTCCCACAGCAGGAAACCCGTGGATGTCTTCAGGGGTTTGAAATGGGCAGAGCTGTGAAACCTGGAGGCTTTCACTGAAATTGTCCTCTGCTTTAATTTGTAATCTTAGTTTCACCAATGCTTTCCAATATTATTTTCGTATGAATGCAGATACATGGGATAGGATTTAAAGTTTTTATGGTGCTGCTGTATAATTTTCTGCAGTCATCATAAGCCAATAAAAAAAATAAATGGTAATCAGGCAATCTATTAACAACCTGTGGCACGTGTCAAAACAATGAAATTCCTTGCTGGAAGACAATATTGCTATACAATAATGTGGCTATCCAAAACTGTTAATTATACTTGATGAGCTGGAGATAAACCTGAAATGCAGGACTTTGATCTTAGCCAAGAATAATAAACCTTATTATCGTTCTTAAATTGGCAGCTGCTATCAAAAGCCTGTGTCTTATTTCCCTTTTAGTAACACTGGCTAAATCAGAGAAAGTGATAAAAGAATTTCATGATTGCAGCTTAGGGATTCTTTCCCACTTGACAAGAAGAAATCTATGTCCAAAAATGTCTGTAAATACCTTTTTCTATCTTATTTTGCCAGATGTATTGATATTTGAGATGAATGGCAAAACCATTTTGCGTACATAGATAAGCAATGCAAATTTCCTGGATTGTTTTAGAGAAAAAAGCTCCGGTTATCTGATCGTTTCCATGCAGAAATAAGATTTACAGAAAAATTCTCATTATTATTATTCATGCATGAATAAGTTCAAAAAAGAGATGTGGGGGATGTTGTTTCAATTCCAGCTGATTGTAGGAAGGACTGTCAGGATGGAAAGGCTAGTGTCTGCCACGGGAAAGAAACACTTCTGGTTTTCATGTTCCCTTTGTCTTTGAGTGCAAGAAGCCATGAGGAGAGTGTGCCCTAAACTTGGACCTTTTTTGACCATTGCAGCTGAGATGGAGAAGTGTTCAACCTTCTAGAAGGACTTCAGGAAAAAGATATGTAATGAAAATAAGTCCAGGCTGCCTGTCCTTGTGGGCATCAGCTGCTGGCATCTGCATTGCTGCTGCCATGAGCATGGCAAAGCAGGTAAAAAATTGCTTTTCCTTGTGTGACACAGGAGCTCTTGACTTGATAGCTAGAGGGATGCAATAGAAAGAGCTGCAACCTCTGCCAGACATGGCAAAGGTGAGAGTGATGTTGTTTCAGTTAGTGCTGATGTCAGGAGGACTGTAAGGATGGAAAGGCTGGTGTTTGCCCTGGGCAGGGAAACACATCTGGTTTTCATCTTCTCTTTCTTTTTGAGTGCCAAATAAACAGGGGAGACTGTGCCCTCACCTTGGAACTCTCCTGCCCTCTTCTGCTGAGATGGAGAAATGTTCCAGCTTCTAGAAGGACATCAGGACAAAGATATGTAATGAAAATAAGTGCAGGCTGGCTGTCCTTGTGGGCATCAGCTGCTGACATCTGCATTGCTGCTGCCATGAGCGTGGGAAAGCAGGTAAAAGATTGCTTTTCCTTGTGTGACACAGGAGCTCATGAAAGCTAGAGGGATGCAATAGAAAGAGCTGCAACCTCTGCCAGACATGGCAAAGGTGCGTGGGATGTTGTTTCAATTAGTGCTGATATCAGGAGGACTGTAAGGATGGAAAGGCTGGTGTTTGCCCTGGGCAGGGAAGCACATCTGGTTTTCATCTTCTCTTTCTCTCTGTGTGCCAGAAAAAGAGGAGAGTGTGCCCTCTCCTTGGACCCCTCCTGCCCTCTTCTGCTGAGATGGAGAAATGTTCCAGCTTGTAGAAGGACATCAGGACAAAGATATGTAATGAAAAAAAGTCCAGGCTGGCTGTCCTTGTGGGCATCAGCTGCTGGCATCTGCATTGCTGCTGCCATGAGCATGGCACAGTAGGTAAAAGATTGCTTTTCCTTGTGTGACACAGGAGCTTTTGACTTGAAAGCAAGAGGGATGCAATAGAAAGAGCTGTCACCTCTGCCAGACATGGCAATAGTGAGTTGGATGTTGTTTCCATTGCTGCTGATGGCAGGAAGGGCTGTAAGGATGGAAAGGCTGGTGTTTGCCCTGGGCAGGGAAACACATCTGGTTTTCATCTTCTCTTTCTCTCTGTGTGCCAGAAAAAGAGGAGAGTGTGCCCTAACCTTGGACCCCTCCTGCCCTCTTCTGCTGAGATGGAGAAATGTTCCAGCTTGTAGAAGGACATCACGATAAAGATATGTAATGAAAAAAAGTCCAGGCTGGCTGTTCTTGTGGGCATCAGCTCCTGGCATCTGCATTGCTGCTGCCATGAGCATGGCACAGTAGGTAAAACATTGCTTTTCCTTGTGTGACATAAGCTGTTGATTTGACAGCTAAAGGGATGTAATAGAAAGAGCTGCAACCACTGCCAGACATGGCAAAGGTGAGTGGGATGTTGTTTCAATTAGTGCTGATGTCAGGGAGGACTGTAAGGATGGAAAGGCTGGTGTTTGCCATGGGCAGGGAAACACATCTGGTTTTCATTTTCTCTTTGTGTGCCAGAAAGAGGAGAGTGTGCCTGCAACTTGGACCCTTCCTGCCCTCTTCTGCTGAGGTGGAGAACTGTCCCAGCTTCTAGAAGGACATCAGGACAAAGATATGTAATGAAAATAATTCCAGGCTGGCTGTCCTTGTGGGCATCAGCTGCTGGCATCTGCATTGCTGCTGCCAAGAGCATGGCACAGCAGGTAACAATTGCTTTTCCTTGTGTGACACAGGAGCTCTTGACTTGAAAGCAAGAGGGATGCAATAGAAAGAGCTGTCACCTCTGCCAGACATGGCAATAGTGAGTTGGATGTTGTTTCCATTGCTGCTGATTTCAGGAAGGACTGTAAGGATGGAAAGGCTGTTGTTTGCCATGGGCAGGGAAACACATCTGGTTTTCATCTTCTCTTTCTGTTTGTGTGCCAGAAAAAGAGGAGAGTGTGCCCTCACCTTGGTCCCCTCCTGCCCTCTTCTGCTGAGATGGAGAAATGTTCCAGCTTCTAGAAGGACATCAGGACAAAGATGTGTAATGAAAATAAGTCCAGGCTGGCTGTCCTTGTGGGCATCAGCTGCTGGCATCTGCATTGCTGCTGCCATGAGCATGGCACTGCAGGTAAAAGATTGCTTTTCCTTGTGTGACACAGGAGCTCTTGACTTGAAAGCTAGAGGGATGCAATAGAAAGAGCTGGAACCTCTGCCAGACATGGCAAAGGTGAGTGGGATGTTGTTTCAATTAGTGCTGCTGATGTCAGGAAGGACTGTAAGGATGGAAAGGCTGGTGTTTGCCATGGGCAGGGAAACACATCTGTTTTTCTTTTTCTCGTTCTCTTTGTGTGCCAGATAAACAGGGGAGAGTGTGCCCACAGCTTGGAACTCTCCTGCCCTCTGCTGCTCAGAGGGAGAAATGTTCCAGCTTCTAGAAGGACATCAGGACAAAGATATGTAATGAAAATAAGTCCAGGCTGGCTGTCCTTGTGGGCATCAGCTGCTGACATCTGCATTGGTGTTGCCTTGAGCATGGCACAGCAGGTAAATGATTGCTTTTCCTTGTGTGACACAGGAGCTCTTGACTTGAAAGCTAGAGGGATGCAATAGAAAGAGCTGCAACCTCTGCCAGACATGGCAAAGGTGAGTGGGATGTTGTTTCAATTAGTGCTGATGTCAGGAAGGACTGTAAGGATGGAAAGGCTGGTGTTTGCCATGGGGAGGGAAACACATCTGGTTTACATCTTCTCTTTGTGTGCCAGAAAAATAGGAGAGTGTGCCTGCAACTTGGAACCCTCCTGCCCTCTTCTGCTGACATGGTGAAATGTCCAAGCTTCTAGAAGGACATCAGGACAAAGATATGTAATGAAAATAAGTCCAGACTGGCTGTCCTTGTGGGCATCAGCTGCTGGCATCTGCATTGCTGCTGTCATGAGGATGGCACAGCAGGTAAAAGATTGCTTTTCCTTGTGTGACACAGGAGCTCTTGACTTGACAGCTAGAGGGATGCAATAGAAAGAGCTGCAACCTCTGCCAGACATGGCAAAGGTGAGTGGGATGTTGTTTCAGTTGCTGCTGATGTCAGGAAGGACTGTAAGGATGGAAAGGCTGGTGTTTGCCATGGGCAGGGAAACACATCTGGTTGTCATCTTCTCTTTGTGTGCCAGAAAGAGGAGAGTGTGCCTGCAACTTGGACCCCTCCTGCCCTCTTCTGCTGAGGTGGAGAACTGTCCAAGCTTCTAGAAGGACATCAGGACAAAGATATGTAATGAAAATAAGTCCAGGCTGGCTGTCCTTGTGGGCATCAGCTGCTGGCATCTGCATTGCTGCTGCCATGAGTATGGCACAGCAGGTAACAATTGCTTTTCCTTGTGTGACACCGGAGCTCTTGACTTGAAAGCAAGAGGGATGCAATAGAAAGAGCTGCAACCTCTGCCAGACATGGCAATAGTGAGTTGGATGTTGTTTCCATTGCTGCTGATTTCAGGAAGGACTGTAAGGATGGAAAGGCTGTTGTTTGCCATGGGTAGGGAAACACATCTGGTTTTCATCTCCTCTTTCTGTTTGTGTCCCAGAAAAAGAGGAGAGTGTGCCCTCACCTTGGTCCCCTCCTGCCCTCTTCTGCTGAGATGGAGAAATGTTCCAGCTTCTAGAAGGACATCAGGACAAAGATGTGTAATGAAAATAAGTCCAGACTGGCTGTCCTTGTGGGCATCAGCTGCTGGCATCTGCATTGCTGCTGTCATGAGCATGGCAAAGCAGGTAAAAGATTGCTTCTCCTTGTGTGACACAGGAGCTCTTGACTTGACAGCTAGAGGGATGCAATAGAAAGAGCTGCAACCTCTGCCAGACATGGCAAAGGTGAGTGGGATGTTGTATATATTAGTGCTGATGTCAGGAAGGACTGTAAGGATGGAAAGGCTGGTGTTTGCCATGGGGAGGGAAACACATCTGGTTTACATCTTCTCTTTGTGTGCCAGAAAAATAGGAGAGTGTGCCTGCAACTTGGAACCCTCCTGCCCTCTTCTGCTGACATGGTGAAATGTCCAAGCTTCTAGAAGGACATCAGGACAAAGATATGTAATGACAATAATTCCAGGCTGGCTGTCCTTGTGGGCATCAGCTGCTGACATCTGCATTGCTGCTGCCATGAGGATGGCACAGCAGGTAAAAGATTGCTTTTCCTTGTGTGACACAGGAGCTCTTGACTTGACAGCTAGAGGGATGCAATAGAAAGAGCTGCAACCTCTGCCAGACATGGCAACGGTGAGTGGGATGTTGTTTCAATTAGTGCTGCTGATGTCAGGAAGGACTGTAAGGATGGAAAGGCTGGTGTTTGTCATGGGCAGGGAAACACATCTGTTTTTCTTTTTCTCGTTCTCTTTGTGTGCCAGATAAACAGGGGAGAGTGTGCCCACAGCTTGGAACTCTCCTGCCCTCTGCTGCTCAGAGGGAGAAATATCCCAGCTTCTAGAAGGACATCAGGACAACGATATGTAATGACAATAATTCCAGGCTGGCTGTCCTTGTGGGCATCAGCTGCTGACATCTGCATTGGTGTTGCCTTGAGCATGGCACAGCAGGTAAATGATTGCTTTTCCTTGTGTGACACAGGAGCTCTTGACTTGACAGCTAGAGGGATGCAATAGAAAGAGCTGCAACCTCTGCCAGACATGGCAAAGGTGAGTGGGATGTTGTTTCAGTTAGTGCTGATGTCAGGAAGGATTGTAAGGATGGAAAGGCTGTTGTTTGCCATGGGCAGGGAAACACATCTGGATTTCATCTTCCCTTTGTGTTTGTGTGCCAGAAATATAGGAGAGTGTGCCCTAACCTTAGACACCTCCTGCCCCCCTCTGCTGAGATGGAGAAATGTTCGAGCTTCTAGAAGGACATCAGGACAAAGATATGTCATGAAAATAAGTCCAGGCTGGCTGTCCTTGTGGGCATCAGCTGCTGGCATCTGCATTGCTGCTGCCATGAGCATGGCACAGCAGGTAAAAGATTGCTTTTCCTTGTGTGACACAGGAGCTCTTGACTTGACAGCTAGAGGGATGCAATAGAAAGAGCTGCAAACTCTGCCAGACATGGCAAAGGTGAGTGGGATGTTGTTTCAATTAGTGCTGATGTCAGGAATGACTGTAAGGATGGAAAGGCTGGTGTTTGCCATAAGCAGGGAAACACATCTGGTTTTCATCTTCTCTTTGTGTTCCAGAAAAACAGGAGAGTGTGCCTGCAAGTTGGACCCCTCCTGCCCTCTGCTGCTCAGAGGGAGAAATGTGCCTGCTTCTACATGGACATCAGGACAAAGATATGTAATGAAAATAAGTCCAGGCTGGCTGTCCTTGTGGGCATCAGCTGCTGGCATCTGCATTGCTGTTGCCATGAGCATGTCACAGCAGGTAAGGGATTGCTTTTCCTTGTGGGACAGCTGTTAAGCCATTCTGATTCACCCTTTGCATCCACAGCATACAGTTTTTTCCCACACTGCTGTTTCTATCCAGCAATGTGCATATGTGCAGTGGTACAGAGGTTGGTGGCCCTGCCTGTGGCAGGGGGTTGGAGATTCGTGATCCTTGAGGTCCCTTCCAACCCGTGCCATTCTGTGTGTGTGTGTGTGACTGGCTAAACACCAATTGTTGCTAGCTCAGCAGGTATACTGCTAATTATTGAATGTCTGACAGCTGCTTATCAACACTTGGCCACTATTTCTGGACACCTGCTCATCCCTGAAGAGAGAGAAGTTTGGAAGGAGGACAGAGGGGAGTCTCTTGATGCCTGCCTGTTGCATCCCAACCTGCCCACAGAGTGAGTCAGTTCGGCCTTGTGTGGAGGCCCTGGCTTCTTTGGAGTCTGTTTTTCTTTTGCTGAGCTTCTCCTATCCAAACAGAATGGCCTTACAACATGCTTTCTGGTCCTTAATACTAAACCCATGCAATTTGTAACTATTACAGTTCTGTAAGTGAGAATTGATCACATGATTGAACAACTGTATTTCTAAAATATGTTATGAAATAACTTCTTTTTACTAATACTAATACTAATAAAGTCTTTCTACTTTTTCAAACTGTTTCTAAGGGCAAATTACAAAACACATTGTGCTGGACTGCTTCAGAGCAATCCCACATTTGATAGCCAGTGCAGAAACAACATTCCATCCTACAGCATTAGCTAGTTCAGAGGTACCAGCCGTGTATCTGGATATGGCTGTTGTGCATAACTGGGGCTGAGGGATCAGAAATGACAGCTCCACTCTTGGAGACCACAGAACTAAAATGGAAAGATAAAATAGTTGCAGGGCAATTGTTCTCTGTGCCTGAAGCAGGGACCGATTTATGGGGGAGAGATTTAACAGTCAAATGAGGATTACAGCTGCAAGTCTGTGAAACAGGTATCAGGTGTCAATGAATGTGTTATCAGCTGTGATGAAGAAGAAATGAATTCAAAGCTGTGGGCAGGGGAAGGAAATCGGGGTGGACTCACAATTTTCCCTTACAAAGAACTGCCCAAGGAGGGAGTGGAGCTGTGAAACAGCAACAATATCCCATAGCCTTAGAAGGGAGAGTGGGTCTAAAAGCTGTAACACAGACACTGGTTAAGGATGGTCTTCTGGAACCTTGTCTGTGGCCTTATAACACCCCAATCCTGTCGGCACGGAAGGCAGACGGCACGTATCGGCTGGTGCAAGATGTAAGGAAATGACTGAACCCGTTCTCAAAAGACAGCCTGTGGTTCCTAACCCCTATACCCTAATGAGTCAGATCCCACACGGACAGCAGTGGTTTGGTGTGAGAGACCTCAAAGATGCTTTCCGGACAGCCTCTGGACTCAGAGAGAAATGGCTGCGTTTGTATGAGGACACATTGTAATCCTATCGTGATTCGTGATGATACTGTAGATACTGGAACTCCTGCTAATCCTTGTCTTTGCAGCATTTGAAGCAAGCAGCTGGTGCTGCTGCCATGCAGAAAGCTCCCTTCCAACCACTCAGCAAGCATTTGGATGAGACAGCTTCCTGCTGGGGAGCCCTCCGACATCACTGCTGCCTCCTCCAGAACCATACCTGCAGATGCTTCAGAGCTCTTCAGCATGGACTTCCTTCCTCCCATCAGCAGCTGCTCCTGCACTGACCTTCATTCACACTGGGATACCATCTGCTTCCAGCAGGAGCTGACCTGCGAGACAGAGAAAGGAAACGTGGGATGAGCACCAATGCAGAAGCACAAGGCTGTGTCACCACCACGTCTTGCAGCCTTGGGAAGTCAGCTGCAACTGCAGCCTTGGTCAGAATTACAACGGGCACCGTAAATTAAGTGTGACCTCTGAAGTTGTTGCCATGATCAGAAATAGACGCTGAAATCGCTCACATAACTGTCGGTGGTTCCCTCCAAATTCTTTTGCTTTGGGGAACAGATGGACTCGGAATGGAAGGACACGAGAAAAATGACATCTGTTTGAGCTCAGCAGACTTGAGAGGTGGGCCTGGGTGAACCTCATGAGGTTCAGCACAGCCAAGTGCAAGGTTTGGCATTTGGGCCGGAGGAATCCCAGGCATTCTTTTGTCATCGTGGTGGTTTCCAATAGACCCCAACAATGAGACATCAGGTCGCCGTGTGGGCTCCTGGGTGACACTGCCATTTCCCAGCCATTGCAGCCTACGGGCAAATAAAGTAAAATACTTCAGAAAGATCTCACACTGATTGCATATTTTACTGTTCTTTTACACAAAACAGAAGGGGAGGGCAGCAGATGCATGCAGCTGCATCAACACCCAGGCTGCTAAAGGAATGGAAAGACAGAAACATCAAATATCAATGCCTTATTCTAATGCAAGGAGGGATGCTTTTTTCAGTATTACTTTTTATCATTTAAAATAAGCAGTTGGCACTCTAAGGAAAATCCTAGGCCCCAAGTTCTGGCAGTGTGGCAATCTGGACTCAGCTGTGAATGATCCAAACAGTCTGTTCCAGATTTTAACATCCCTTCTATGCATTCACAAGTTTTCTCTCTTGACTTCCCCTTACAGCCGTTAGATGCCAGCAAAACATCCCACAAACACTCCTTACCTCTGTGCACACAGGCACCCATCCAACCAGAGCCATCAGTCATTCCCAGCCATGCGCTCTTCCTCCAATCATGGTCAGCATCACACGGCCGTCACGCAGCTCACTTGACTCAGTTTTTCTCTTCTTTCTGGAGGTGTCCTTGCTTCTCAGCCTTACCTTCTCGTGATGTTTATCTCGCTCTGCAGCTCCTGCTCTGAATAGGCTTTCTTGGATTCCCGCATGACAGGCACAAAATGCAGCCACAGCCCCTGCCACCAAGGTCAGCTCTTCAGCACACATTACCTGAGGAGCACTTGGCAACTCCTGCAACCTGAGCAGTGCCAGGAAGACTGTTTCACTTCTGCTTCTCCTGGCTCAGAAATTCATTTTCCTACCTAGAAAATGGAAAAAGAAAGAAAAACAATCCTGACATAAGCAGACACAAGTGTTACTATGGAATTCTGGAAGGCAAGGGATTTGCCCCCTATGATGAGAAGTTGACTGCAAAGAACTAAGAAGAGCCATGAGCAGGTTGTGAACTTGTGGGTAAAATTAGGAAGTGCAGCAGTGCAGGGCTTCTGGAGGTGAGGGTCTGCTACAGCCGCCTGGAAAGAGAGCCTGTTGGTGGGAGCTGCTTACTGCAGCCAGCAGAAGCATCGCACTCACTGACTCTCATCCTGATGGGGGATTCCAGTCAGTCTGGGAAATCAGCATGGCTGGCTGCAAGCAATCTGACAGACTCCTGGAGTGCAGTGAGAATCACTCTGTGGTGCAGGCATTGGGCACAGCAAGCAGAAGGGAAGCATTGCTGGACATGGTGCACACCAGGGGTTACGACAGGAGGCGGTCAGGGCTGCAGTGACCATGCCCTCCTTGAGCTTGTGATCTCAAGGAATGCGGGCCTGGCAGGAAGCAAAGGCAGGAGCCTGAACTTCAGGAGAGCCAGCTGCAGGCTGTTCCAGGAATTCTTGGACGAGATCCTCTGGACAACTGTTTGTAGGGGCAAAGGGATGGAAAAGAGCTGGTCACTTTCTCAGAAAAAAACTTGCTCAGGTTGCACGCTGAGCTGCAGGAGAGGAAGGGGAGGAGGTGCCAGCACGGCTCTGCACGATGCTCTGCCACACTGGGCAGCTTGATCATGGCTCAGCAGTGGGATCCGACGTGGAGAAAGGGAGAAGGAAATCAAGGATGGGAGGGAGCCATCAGACACAGTCGGTGAGTGTCTGTGAAGTCTTGCAGACCCAGAGATTCCCAGGTTGTTTCTGCTTTCGTAGCATCTTTGTGCTGCAGGGTGAGCAAAAGGTTCTGCTGCTTGATTCTTCTGCAGGAGCCGCCTAAAAGGGAAATGGCCACTGAGCTGCAGACCAAGCAGTACTGCCTGACGTTGGCCAGGGGGAGCTTCTCCTGCTGCAGTGTGCTGATGACAGGTCTGGAGATGATCTGCAGGGCCAGCTCGTAGATGGGAGCCAGGAAAGGACATGATGGGAGGAGAGAGGTGTTAAGCAACAGCCAAGGCATGGAAATGCATCAGAAAGCCCTGAAAAGCGTCACAAAGCCACAGCCAGGAAGCTTGGGAGTATCATGAGCAGCATCCAGGATGCGAGAGATTATTTGCTACCATGCCAAATGGTAGCAGAGCTCCCCCTGCAGACATCCCAAAGCCAGACAAAACAGGAACAAACCCGGAGCTGTGCTGCACGCACCCCACAGCCACAGCATTGCAAGCTGGGGTGCCTTGCTGTGTGCTGCATTCATCCCAGTCCGTGTGAATGAAGACTCTGGAGGCAGTCAAGGCGTTGATTGAGCACGAGTGTGCTTTTATTATTAAATAAAGGACAGGAGGGTGTGAGAGGTCCACGGTGAAGATGGGACTCATCCTGTCTTGTCATGGAGAGAGTGGCTCAGAGCTCTCAGTGCTGCTGTCCGGTGCCTGGGACTGGAGGCCTGATTGAAAGTCCCCCTGCAAGAGGCTCTGCTCCTCCTCACTGACGCTGACCTGCTCCTGCATGGAGGTGCTGCTGTCGGGGCACTCACACTGTGCTTGGGATGGGCTGCACTGCAGAGACTCCTGGTTACAATCCAGGCTGGTGACTGTGGTGTCTGGCAGGCCCAGGTCAGCAACTTCAGCAGAGCCAGGTGTAATCAGAGCATGGACTTCGATGAGCTCCTTCTCTCCATTAATGTTGTTAGATGGAAGGCTGCTATTAGAACTGCAGCAATTTGTGCTTCCTATGAGCTCTCCACTGATGGAAGCACAGAGAGCATCCTCGCTACTTGCCCTGGATCTTGTGGGTTGGCAAGGGCTCGATTCACCTAGAAAGGATACACAGGGGTTAGTGTCAAACTTTCACAAGCTGAATTACGACAGTGGTTCTTGATCAGGGGTGAACTGAAGATGTTAGGAAGGGGCTGGAATGCTAGAAGGAGATAGAAGTGCAGAGCAAGCTTGAATTCTATGTTCCTGAAAAGCAGGGATTTGGAAGCTGCATTTGCACCCTTACCTGCCAGGACTACCACTGCTGTTTCTGAGGGCTGCCTGGCATTGCGCTGCAGTTGGCGTTTGCTCCCAGAGGATGGCTTTCTGAGGCTAAAGCAGCAACACCAACTGCTAGCTGGTGATTCCTCAGTCTTTCTGGGTGGATTTTGCCTGGAGAGAGAAAACAGCCAACGCTGTGAGTCGTGTGTGGTGCAGGGTGAGGGAAGAGCTGCACTGAGCTCTTGGCAGCAGTTGCTTGTTCCTGGGACTGCCTGGTTTCTGCAGAAACACAGCTTAGAAACTCGCTGTTTCCAACAGTTGAGGATGGCTCCGTTCTACAGCTCAGCCCTGAAGTCTTGCTGGCTAAATTCCCCTCAACTCTGTCAAGCAAGATGCAGAGCATGTGAGCAAAGGCTCCACAGCTGTACAGCACAGCATCTGAGGGATGGCTTTGATGGAGCTGGCAGGCATAACTGCTTTCTGAGGAACCGTGCAGCCATAAAGGAAGTTCAGAAGCAGAAGCATCTCAGACTCTTTCATTAGCACCTCATCGGCCTCATCTCACTGCCATGTTTAATTTCTAGTGCCAGCAAGTCTGACCAACTGCTCTGCTTAGAGGAGAACTGCAATTGGTTTCAGGTACGTGGCCCTGACATCTAAAAAACCCACCAGTAGCATAACTTAGTTTCAGCAAGTTTTGGCACTAGAAATCATGGAGAGAAAAACAGAAAAACCCACCCAAACAATGATGCTAGGTGCTGGAAAAGAAAGTCCTCTTTACCTGTCAGATGGAAAGTCGATGACGGTGTGGAATTTGCCCTGCCCAGCTGCAGGGCTTTCTTCCACTTCAATGTCCCTGCTGCTCTCTGTCACAGGGGGAGAGCTGCTGTGGCCTCGCCTCTGTGCCTGTGCCTCCTCCAGGCTTAGCAGCTTTGTGGCAGCAGAAGAGACCCCCACAGACTTGGGCCCTGGGAGAGAATTGTGCCCTGTCAGGGAAAACCACAGGTAAGAGCGAGGATCAGAAAGCAGCAGCACAGCCACTACAGTTCTGGGGGAGGTGCTGTATTTTTCTCAGGCTTGCTTATCCGAGTTACTGGAAGAAGAGGAGCTCAAAATAACTATGTGGGCAGAGGTGTGTTTATGGCAAAGGACACGGTCATCATTAAGAGCAGCTTACTGTATCAAAATAGGCAAGGAAAAACCCAAGGAAATGGTGGCAGGAACTGAGAAAACTTCGCTGCCACACTTGCATCAAGCTTCTCTTGTGTGCAAACCATAATAATGTCAGTTTCCTCCTTGTGAAGTTTGTGCTTGGACATTCTCAGCATCCAGCAACAGGATGCCAAATTCTAATGGAAGCCCAGAGGTCTGCTGTCCTCTTGATGGTAAAAGAGTATCTCAAAGGTACTGGAGAAGGCCTGCATTTGATCAAGGTGTCAGGTCATGATCAAGCTAATGGAGGAAGACACTCACCTGCTGCATCTGCGATGTCTGCTCTGGATTTGGAGCCGAAGAGGACGTCTGTGTGGTTGATGAGAAATTCCACCACATCTGACTGTGTCTGCAGCTCCATGCAGGCAGCTCTTCCGCTGGCGCAGGCAGACTCGTTCTGCTGTGATCTGTAGAAAAGGCAGATTTTAGAAGTCATTTCTCCAAGACCGTTTCCCCGAGTCTGAATTGTTGCAGCCAAAAGCTGTCAGCTGAGGCTCTGGAGACTTCCGCAGTGGGCAATCAGTGATGCCACTGCAGAAATTCCCCTGGATGATCAAGGACACGTCAGTCCCATCTCAACAAGACTGCAGAAATTGTCACCTAGACATTGTGCCCGTGGGGTTGGAGAATAGCCCAGGCTCCTGCGCTTCTGTCAGCCACAGATTTTACAGGAGAAGAGCACATTTGATGGAGAAAAAGAGAGGACTGCTTTTCTTAACTGGAGAACAGAGGAAGCGTTGAAACAGAACCAGAAGTTTACCTTAAGAGGTTTGGAGCCCACACAATGGCTAGGTTCTTGGCATGCATGTTTGTGGTGGTAGAGCTCGCAGCCAGACACGCCAAGTGTCTCATCAGGAACTCCAGTGTCCTGGAAAACAAGAGAGGCAAACGTTCAGCACCAACGAGCATGCCGTGCTGCAATTCAGAAAGCAAACCTCCATTCATGCTACTTCTTGTGATTGCTACTGTCACCGAAGATGAAGTAGATCCAACTTGACTGAGTGCCACGCTGCAGCACCAAGCCCCAGCACAGCCGCAGCCATCAGCTGCACCAAGCGTGCCCCCGTGCCCAGGAACTGACCCCATAAAGTAAGCCCATGGAGCCTTCAACCCTTCAGCATACACAGGCATCGTGTTGCCGGCGTGAGACAGAGCCTGGAACCGCATCGTTGCCCTCTGCAATGCAGCAGGGCTGAGCTCAGCAGGCTGAGGGCAGCACTGACCTGTAGTGAGGAGCGGGCAGCTGCTGGATGACGTCCTGCATTCTGAGCAGCCGCTCCTCCTCTGTAGCGGCACCAACAGCATCCTGGAGTAGTGCAGAAAGGGAGCGAGACACCAATCAGGCTAGTACACCACTGCGAGTAAACCTCGTGGGGCTGACAGCAAAAGGGCCTCCGAGCTGGGGCACTGCTGCAGCCATCTGCCAAGAGGCCCAGGAAGAGGGAAATGAAAGACGTGGCCTTGTGCTTACCGAGAACTTGCCGTACAGCTGGTGGGTGAGCAGAGGGTTCGGGAGCTCCCTGAAGTACATCTTGCAGAGGGAGCTCACGCTGTGAATGTCACGGACGGTGAGCTCAGGAATCTGCTCCGACTCAAATTCCTGCCTGGAGAGAGGGACGCAAACCCGGTTGAGCGAGAGGAAGGCAAGCCCAAAGCCACACCAGATGCACTCAGGCTGTGTCAGTCGCAGCACTCTTACCGCAGCCTCTGGATGTTGGACGCGACGCCGGACAGGCGGTATATCCCCTGCACCACGCCGTGCTGCTCAATGAACTCAGCGCAGCTCTGGAGGACCTGGGGGACTGAAGAACACGTGCCAGCCGTCAGTGGAGCTCCTGATTCAATCGTGCTGCAGGCTGTGCTTCACATCCCATCCACTAAGCCCAGCCAGGCTTGGCTGAAGCAAATACAGATGTGCTTGTCTCTTAGGAGCATCCGCCTCACTTTATCCTTCAGCCATCAACTCCCATTACACGTGTCTCCACGGCTATCAGCCTGCCCCCTGCTAGATATGAGCTCCCTTTCATCTTCTTCAGATGCCCAGCAGAGGAAGATCTCAGGAATGGGCAGCTCCTTACCATCACGACCGGAGTGGAGAAGATGCTCTCCCAGGTCACCGCCAAACACCCTTTCCTTCTCCACCTCCCGCTCGGTCGGTTTCTTTGGGCGGGCCTTCACCAAGGAACGAAGGAAGGTGAGGATCTTGCTGCGTTTCTTGGGCACTGCACAACAAAAGGAAGAAACCAGGTCATTTCAGGTCTGGCTCCGTTGGACGAGGCCGAGCACAGCACATTCTACAGAGCACGTCAGAACGGGAAGAACGTTACCAACCAGTACATACAAAAAGGGATTTTCTCCATGCCTGGAGGAGCCCAAGGCCAGGTTGGATGGGGCCCTGGGCAGCCTGATCTAGTCTCACATTAAATGTGGGGGCTGGCAGCACAGCCTGATGCAGGGAAGTGGAAGCTTGAGGATCCTTGAGGACCCTTGCATCCCAAGCCATTCTATGAAGATTGTATAGTTTCCCCAAGTCCAGTCATAAACACAGGAGGATTGGGCCAAATCTCTGCCCCAGGGTGTGCATGAAGGATCATCAACCCAGAGGACAATGTGGGATGGATAAAGGAGGTACTAAACATGGAACGCACCCCAAATAATACTTCATTTTGCTTCCCCACACCATGAAATGTAACATCCCTACCTGGCTTTGGCACAGAGTTGATGAGTGCCTCAGGAATGTTCTTATTAATGAGTTCCACACACTCCCCTGGGAAAAATCCAACCTGTAACAAGAAGAGAAGAAGAAAGGCCAACTATTGCATACAGCACTTCTCAGATCTGAACTCTTAAACCTAAAGCCACGTAACATTTCCCTCGGAACGTGCTTGCCTGACGTTCCATAAGACTATCCAGCAGAAAATGGCCATAGTTCACAGCATAAAGGTAATAATTTTTCAACATTAGCAGCCAAAGGCAAGGTCCCTTGACACCGACACAGGGAAACTGTTTATGTCCACTAGGCATCCTGAGCAGGCAGAGCAGCTCTAAGCTGAGATTCCTGCCTTTACTGAAGTTGCACTCTCCAGTCTGAAGCTTGTGCCTACCTGGAAGCCGAGCTTGCCTCTCCACCAGGGGGTCAGCTCCTTTGGTGGCATGTCGATGACACACACGATGTCTCCCACCTGCAAGAGATTGCAACGTCAATCCCAGCTTCAGCACGGCTGGGAGGAAAGCACAGCTCAAATGTCTGCATTCTTCTGCACTGCCAAACATCGCCGAGCATGAGAGCACTTGCACCAGTGCAGCTCTGAAGGCATTTGCCATTGTAAAATTGAACAACAAGGAACGCCTTGAACTGCTTACCTCAAAGGAGAGTTCATCTGCTGCCTGGGCAACGTATCTCTTAATAGCATGGGCAGCAGCAATAGCTGGAACATTCACAGGTGCCACCTCATGGTCTAGCAGGGGCTTCCCCTTGTTCTCAGCCTGAAACAGAGAGCACAGGCCACGGTGAGGAGCTGGGAACCAACAAGGAGGACTTCAAGGTGAGGAGCACATCTGCAGAGAAAGCTGCAGGAAATGCACTCGGTCCTTATCATGGGCACTTCAGAAGGAACTGCAAGTCTAATAACGGCTGTTTCTCTCCCTGGTGTGCAGCAGGCACACGCCAGCAAAGATGCATCTCTCCCCATCCAGACTAATCAGCAATGGCACTGACACAGACAGGTGGCCTTGTGCATTTTGCCACATCCTTTCCTGCGCTGTTTGTGCAGGAAGGCTGACTGTTTAAGATGCTAGGAGACCGTGAAGAGGGAAACCAAAGCTACGGCTGCAGTTACAAGGTGCAAACAGTGCCATTGCAAGCACCAAGCAGCTCTCTTGAGCAGTCCAACCAACAGCGAGGCCAAACAGAGCAGAGAATGATTGTTGTTTCTGCAGCCATTTCAAGGGAAAAGTCAGTAGAGGACAAACACAACAGCCGAGATGGCTCTGGTACTTTGATAAACTTGCCACGCTTGCACTACTGTCTTGCCACAGAGGAGCTCTCTTGGAAAGCAGGAGAGCACATCTGCGGCTCACTCTGCTGGCTGCAGTCAGGGAACAAAGACCAATCAGAGCTTCATACTCTACCTCTGTCCATGCCAGGTCAGGCCCACAGCTGATCTCGCTGCACGCCACAGCCATCATCGTAGGTGTGACAAGCTGGAACTGAAAAGAAACACACTTTTATTTTCTCTGTTCACATCTCTGCTGTGCTCCCTACAGCTGTCGGGCACACTCACACAGCCCAAGCACGCCTGCTGGTGTCCCTGGTGATGCTGTGCAACTCTGCACAAGCTGGGGCTGGGACTCTTTGCCTAAGGGATTGCTTTCCATAAAACCAGCTGGTCACAGCACCACAGACAGCATCCTTCTGAGGGCTGAGCTGCAGAGCACGTGGAGAAAACCCACACGTGACCAGCGTCCCATCAAAGCTGGATGAGGCTGTGTTACTAAACACGGGGCGTCACGGGCTGCTAAAGCATGTGGGGGGACAAAGCATGGCAGGTACCTGGCAAGAGATCAGAACGAGGGAGAGAAATCTCACGAATCCGCAGCCGTTCCTTGTCACTTTGCTCTGATCTTCCACGAGCAAAAGCTGCAGCAGGGAAGCAGGCAGAGGGTGGAGAGAGGAGAGAGAAAGAGCAGGTCAGTTTGCTTGCACGGTTTAGCAAAGACTACGAGGGAAAAACCAAAATCTGCCCTCCCTCAACTTAAAAACTTAAGTTTTCAACTTAAAACCATTTCCCCTTGTCCTGCAGTTATCTACCCTTTCAAAGAGTTGATTCCCCTCCTCTTTTTAGGCTCCCTTTAGGTACTGAAGGCTGCCATGAGGTCACCCCACAGCCTTCATTTCTCCAGGCTGAACAAGCCCAGCTCCCTCAGCCTGTCTTTGCAGGGGAGGTGCTCCTGTCCCCTGACCATCTCTGTGGCTCGCCTCTGGACCCTCTCCAACAGCTCCCTGTCTTTCTGGACACTGTACTGCAGATGGGGCCTCACAAGAGCAGAGCAGGGGGGGACGATCACCTCCCTGTCCCTCATGGCCACCCCTCTGCTGATGGAGATAATGTGATCCTATGAGCTCCGCCAGCCAGCAGTTCTCAGCACTCACTGTCCCCCCGTCTCTCCCACACTGTCTCAGCTTACCTACAAGGTGCTGCACAGGACGGTGTGAAGACAAAGGGACGCAGTCGGTGCACAAGTGCAACAAGCGAGCTGCTCAGTCAGAGCTCCAGCGCTCCAATGAAGGGACGCAGCACGCACTGCTCCTCCCCTCATTCTAGCCCTTATGACATCACTGAGGGCCACCAGGCTGCTCCACCACGACGCACAGGGTGGGGAGGCAAGACCAGTCACAAGGGCAGAAGATTCCAACAGCCCAGCCCAACGTTCTGGAATCAGGGGCTGCTTGGAATTCTACCCCAGCCAAATCCTGGAGAAGCTGGCACGGGGTCGTCATGACCAAAGCGCAGGACCTGGCGCTTGCTCTTGTTGAGCCTCGCACAACTGGCCTCAGTGCATCCCTCTGGAGGGCCTTCCTGCCCTCAGCCAGATGGACGCTTCCTCCCAGCAGCGTACCTTGCAGTGCTGGGCCCATGTCAAATCCACACTAGAGTGGCTTTTGTTACATTCAAGGGCATGTTGCAGCACCCATCTATTTCACCTGGAAGGAAATAAAGCAGGAGATGGGAGAAACACAGAACTACTGCCAGACTGCTTTATCCCTTTCTTAGCCCAACTTCCCTTGCCTCATCCCCTACCCCAACTCCTGGATGATGCCCACGGGCTGACAGTTGGATCTCAAATCCATAGGAATCCTTTCACAGGACTCCATCAAAAAGGCTGTCACACATGTTCCGTACACTCACACTGACCCAGCAGTGGTATCACAGTCACTTAACACACACACAACAACCAAACCCCGAGCATGCACATCCCTTCCTGCGTGACTGCAGCCCACAGCTCCCCTTCACACCTCCGTGGATCTCTGGTGTTTTACACTGATGCAGCCTCGCTGCAGCTCGGTGGCTGTCACACAAGGCCTGCAGGACCTCTTTCTCTGCAAACCCCGTCTGCAGGCATTGGTTCATGAGGTTCACCTCCTGCCCTCCTGAGCAAAAACAAGCACTAAGAACTAGAGCAAAGCACGCTGGACTCGACCTGGCTGGATCCCCAACCCTCAGTCCTGTCAGACGGACCCTGGTGTGGAGACTCATCCCCAAAGCCTGGCTGGACATCAGCACAGGCATCATTCTTCAAACGCCCCATCCAAGCAGCAAGGGATCAAAGCGTTGGCACAGCTGAAACAGAAATGCTGTGTGAGTTTCCTGTTAGCACTGAGCAGGAACAAATCTACCGCTGAGCAGCAGGATGTGAGACAAGCAGCAGAAGACACCCAACCTGCAGAACCAGCTCGTTTGGGGTCGGTCCAGATGTTTGTCTGCTCCCTTCCCTGGCCCAGGCCAAGCTTGTGAGCTGCTCCTCCTTTGTGCAGGTGGAAATGCTGCAGATGCCATGTGGTGGCTATGCACAGCATGCCTTTTACTTGCTTTTCCTCTCTCCATCTTCCATTAGCAAACAGCATCTCCAGCCTCCAGAGATCACTGAGTCCAACCCCTGCACAACAGTGAAAAAAAAGATATGATAAGGGGTACTTAAAGCACAGCATCTGTAATCAGATCAGACTCCTGCACTGTGAAGACTTCCATGAGTATTCCTGCAGAGTGCATCACTTAGTCTCTCTTTAGCCTTGTGTTCATGGTTTTCCTGTAAGAGCTTGTCTAAACACTGCCTATAATTGTGGTTATGCTAGAAGCATTTGGATTTATTGATCCTCAGTGTGATTTCAGTAACAAATCCAGATGCTTTTTTGTTAAGGGCAGCTTTCAATTTCTCAACTGAAATTTCTATATTGCATTAGGTGTTGACAACCACGGGGCTGCAGTACAGAGAATTACAGGGAGATTAATTTCTCCACCTCCATGCTCCTAGACATTTATGATTACAGTGATGTAGTTATAGACAAAGTTGCAAGATACCAAAGCTAGAATAACCTCTTGGTGCAGCAGGATGTCTGGAGCCCAAGTGCAGAGTCTCAGTGTTGCAAAGCCTTGAAGAGGTGCACAGTATGTGCTGGGGCTGATGACACAGACACTGGAGCAAGGCCAGTGTGATGTTAGAAACTTGACCAGCAGCTGATCTGTTGTCAGCCATTTCTGGACACAAACGGGATCTGGTCGACTTAGGACATGACCTTTGGGCTGGAGAGCAACTCCCCGAGGAATCACACAGCCACTGCAGACCGTTGGCAAGAACCCCATACCAAAACAGCTCATCTGCAATCAGTTTTTAATCTGTGCAGCAGTGATTGGAACAGGCGCACGCTCTCTGCAATTGCAGGAATGTTCACAAGTGGAATGTGCATCACCTGTGTGCTCCAGCTCTTCTGTGTGCATGCTAGGAGCAGTGATCCCCCTGCACCCAGGGCTGCAATAAAGTCCTGTGAGCTTTCTAACCTGCCAACAAGCAGCCCAGGCTGCCCAGAGCCACATCCAGCCTGGCCTTGGATGCCTGCAGGGATGGGGCATCCACAGCCTCCCTGGGCAACCTGTTCCAGTGCCTCACCACCCTCTGGCTGAAAAACTTCCTCCTCACATCCAACCTAAACCTCAACACCCCCCGTCTCAGTTTAAAGCCATTCCCCACTTGTCCCATCACTGTCCACCCTCCAAAACAAAACACCTCGGCTGTTCAACACTGAAAGAGCAAAATAACCCACAGCTCTTACTTCCACTGTATGCATTTAATTCCAAATTAAGGTCACAGGTTAATTACTCATGTGATCCTTCCTGACAGAAGAACTACTCGTAGTGATGTGTAGGAGTAAGGAACTGTTTGAAAAGGTCATGGACATATTAGAACTTGCAGCATTTATCTTAATAGATGCCTACATTGCAAAGCATTTTGTAAAACACACGTTACAAGTACTGTGCATTGGATTACACTATATCAAACTCTAAGTAACAATACAGGTTGCTTTTAAATCTACACTTACATGTTTTCTTCTAACTCCTTGATAAAATTCCTTACTACCTTCAGTTTTATAGCCAAAGCAGTGTTTGAGCTGGTAATGTACTCTTGAACAGCACTGCTGCCTTCAGCATTTGTATGTTTAGATCTGAAAAGAGAACTTGGTCATTATTTCACGATGAGAGAATCCTATATGACAAAACAGAATTACAAAAATCTGACAATACTGTAAAATGCCAGCCTAAGAATGTGGCTTTGATTTTTTTTTTTTCTTTTTTTTTTTTTAAATGGTGAGTGTACCATTAATTCAAGACAAGAATTTTGTTTGTAAGTCGATCTCTATAACTGTTCTTGGCATCATTCTGTAGGATGAAGTAGATACATGGAATTTGGCACTGGCTCCCCAGGGCAGTGGTTTGGCACTGAGCTGACAAAGGCCAAAGAGCATTTGCACAATGCTCTCAGACACAGGGCTTGACCCATAGGAGGTCCGGTGTGGAACCAGGAGGTGGAATACATGATCCTCGAGGTCCCTTCCAAATAAAGATATTCCATGATCCTCTAATACTTATATTCCCAAGGTCTGTACGCAGTGCTCAGGTGCTTAATTGAAAGGTTCCATGAAACAGTGAGGTATCTATGTCCCTTTACCACTCAGTTATTCAATTTGCCACGTGGATCTTTTATCCAGTCACATTAAAAATCCTCAAAGTATTTCCTTCAGTCTTCCATTCTGATAGAGCTTTCTGGAGCAAATAAAGAGTTGCAACTCAGAATGTCCACACCTCCCTTCCTGCACCCTGCATACTTTTTTCATTGTACTGTGATTACGTACCATTCTATTGTCACCCTCATTCTTTCATTATCTAGGCAGTTTAATGCCATTAAATTTTCCAGCAACAGATGCCCACAAGTACAGCCAGCCTGCACTTATTTCCAATACTTATCTTTGTCCTGATGTCCTTGTAGGAGGTGGGACATTTCTCCATCTCAGCAGAAGAGGGCAGGAGGGGTCCAAGGTGAGGGCACGCTCTCCTCTGTTTTTCTGGCACTCAAAGACAAAGGGAACAAGAAAACCAGATGTGTTTCCCTGCCCATGGCAAACACCAGCCTTTCCATCCTTACAGTCCTTCCTGCCATCAGCAGAGACATTTTGCTTTCTTGTGCCACTTCATCCCTTTAGCATCTGGCATTCTAACAAAAAAGTACTTACAAGGAATTTTAATATTTTCATATTAAATGTCAGATTTAGAACCTTATATTTACCAAATATTTAAAACGTTCAACCCAGTGAGAAGTGAATTGATGTTGTATTTAGCATTCAGATAAGAACTTGTAAAGGAAGTAAAAAGTGCTGCTTTCATAAACTATAGTCTCATTGTCAAGCCTTGCGCTGTCTCAGCAGATTATTACAGAATGTTCATTCAAGCAGGAATTAAGAGATGCGTCTGAATTGATAACAACAACGAGTAATTAAGAAAGCTTGACTGCAGTCTGCTTGAGGATTCCAGTCTGAAGTGTGTTCCACCTGATGACAACTGGGAATGTCTTTCTCTCACCATTAGAACCATTGCAACTCTGACTAAACACATAGCTAATCACCACTGAAAACCTAGGTGCAATTTCTGCAGTGCACAGACCAACTACATGTTGATTAACATTCAGAGAGATTGTGCAGGTGTCCTTTTAGGAACTGGCCTACAGTATGCTAAGAGGGATGGATGTGGGGACATTAGGATAACGTGCCCTCTGCCTTTTAAGACAGCCCCAGCAGAGCAGGTCAGCAGGCTGAAGAGCTGCGTGGGTCACCAGGGCTCAGAGACTTCACTCGGCCATCTGAAAGTTGAGGGACTTCAGCCCAAGCTGCCCTTTTCCATGCAGGCAAGGAGGCCAAGAGAAGGTGGATCGGCACGGTTCTGGTGCAGACAGGGGCTGCAGTGTGAGCAGGCCTACACAGACAAGGCTGTGCCCACACAGAGTGACAGCAGCTTTCGCTGTGAGCAGATTCCCAGGGGGCCTGAGCCATGGCAGTTCTTGATGGCAGCATGTTCCAATCAGCCCTGGAAGTCTTCTCTGGACGTCTGTCGCATTCTGGAATCCACACTGAGGACGCAGTCGCTGTGTCAGAGCAGCTGGCAGAGTCACGGGGAACCGTGACGTAGTTGGCCCAGGGAGCAACAACAAGGCCTGCACTGCTCAGCCAGCCCAGGCCAAAGGGGAGCACGAGAGAGAGCAGAGGAGAGAGGGGGGGAAAGAGGGCCAGGAAGGAAAGGCCTGTGCCTGAATGGACGTGTAGCAGCAGCTGCTGACAGCAAACTCGGTGATGGCAGGGGCACAGCAGAGCAGTGCAATGCTGGCAGCTTCCTGTGTCTTTCACACAGGCACTGCAGACATGGCCAGCACTGGGAGATCAGCAGAACTGCTGCACACCTCTGCCAGCCCAGGCCAGAGGAGTGCAGAACAGTGAGCTGCTGCTGAGGGGAGAGAGGATGGCCTGAGAGCTGACCTGAGAGGCAGGGCTGGCTGTGTTACAGCAGCCTCTGTGTCCTCCTCCTGTGTCTGTGAGGGCCAGAGGGCCAGAAGAGAACATGCCCAGACAACGAAGCCCTGCTGTCCTCTGCTGCTCAGCTGGAGAGATGTTCCGCCTTCCTGAAGGACGCTGATCCAAAGGGAAGGAATCAAAGGAAGTCCAGGCTGGCTGTCCTTGTGGGCATCAGCTGCTGGCAGCTGCCTCTGTGCTGCCATGGGCAGGGCACAGCACACACAGTGTTTGCAGTTCCCTGTGTGACACTGGCCCTGGTGACCTGACAGCCATAGGGAGACAAGAGAAAGAGCTGCCTCCCTCTGCCAGATGAGGCAAAGGTGAGAATCCCAGAATCACAGCATGGCCCGGGTTGGAAAGGAGCTCAAGGTTCATGAATCTCCAAGCCTTGGCTCTCCAAGGGTGCACAGGGGGCTTTGTTCTCCCTGTGGTGCAGCTTCAGTGCCAACTCACAGCTGAGCTGGTTGGCACACTGTGACAGCCTGCCGCTCTGAAGCTCTTGGGGCAGTGCTCAGTTCTTTCTGAAGTACTCTGGAAATGCTGCTTCTCCTTCACCAAGTCTGTTTCCAGACAGACGTCTTTTTCTCCTCTGTACACACAAACAGTATCTTGTAACTCCCTGGCACAGTGCTCAGAAGTGATACTTCTGGAAGCACGTCAGAGAAAAGTGGCCTTGTCCCAGTGGACTTTCAGAGCAGATGAGAACAAGTCTTGGTTGACGGCTTTCTTCTGCTTCTGGAACTGCACAGGCAGGTTGTGTGTTGTCATACTTTATGCCAGAGTGCCAAACTGAAGCAGTTTCTGCAACCTCTTTTTTTCATACTTGTCACTCTTTGCTGAGACCTTAACTTAGTCATTTTTAATGCGCTCTCATCTAAACTACTGTGTCCTCCAGTGTCAGTGTTGTATGAATCAGGACTGTGGGATTTCATCAGTGAAAGGATTCTGCTCTAATGACTGTCATTCTAAAGCTGATATTGATGCATCAGGCTTGCAGGAAGCATCTTTGATCAACAGGGAAATCAGAAAAATTGCTTTTCCTATTGCAGTTTCCTTTTAACTAGTGATGAAAGCTGTCAGTTTATTTTTGGCACCAGAAATCCTGGGATGCAACCAGGTTAGATAAGAAGTTAAACTGAGTCAACAGTAAGGGAACATAGATGAGATAGCATCACACAGCTCTGGAAAAGATGTTCCAGCTCTGTGTCTACCTACACCTTCAGGAGATGAAAAGTACTGGCTTACTGAGGTGTCCTGGGTTGCAGGCTCTGTTAATCTCCATTTCTGGAAGAGCTGCTTGCAATAAATACCTTGTAAGGTGAATGAGCTTGATAGAAGTAGGGTGTGAAAGAGATGGATTTGCTGTTTCCCGGAAGGTGCAGGAGTATTGCTGTGCCTACAGTCAGTAAACAAGGCAGAAATCACTGTGTTCCTCAGAATGAAAGGCAAAAGAATAAAAATCTTTTTGGGAGTGACAGCACGCCTGAATGAAGCACAAATCTAAACATTTAAAATAAGGGCTAGTGTCAAAGGGACTTGCAGTATTTCTCGTGAGGAAATATTTGATGCTTCTTTATGAAAGTCATCATAACAAAAGTGTACTGATGTCTTTGCTGAGGATTTCCTTGGTTCCAGCCTGAAGGTGTGCGCAGGCATGAGCAGGCAGTGCTGAGCTGCAGGTGAGTGCCTGTGTCCCACAGCAGGAAACCCGTGGATGTCTTCAGGGGTTTGAAATGGGCAGAGCAGTAAAACCTGCACGCTTTCACTGAAATTGTCCTCTGCTTTATTTTGTAATCTTAGTTTCACCAATGCTTTCCAATATTATTTTCGTATGAATGCAGATACGTGGGATAGGATTTAAAGTTTTTATGGTGCTGCTGTATAATTTTCTGTAGTCATCATAAGCCAATATAAAAAATAAATGGTAATCAGGCAACAATGATTGCAGCTTAGGGATTCTTTCCCACTTGACAAGAAGTAATCTATGTCCAAAAATGTCTGTAAATACTTTTTCTATCTTATTTTGCAAGATGTATTGATATTTGAGATGAATGGCAAAAACATTTTGCGTACATAGATAAGCAATGCAAATTTCCTGGATTGTTTTAGAGAAAAAAGCTCCGGTTATCTGATCGTTTCCATGCAGAAATAAGATTTACAGAAAAATTCTCATTATTATTATTCATGCATGAATAAGTTCAAAAAAGAGATGTGGGGGATGTTGTTTCAATTCCAGGTGATAGTAGGAAGGACTGTCAAGATGGAAAGGCTAGTGTCTGCAAAGGGCAAAGGAACACTTCTGGTTTTCATTTTCCCTTTGTCTTTGAGTGCAAGAGGCCATGAGGAGAGTGTGCCCTAAACTGGGACCTTTTTTGAACATTGCAGCTGAGATGGAGAAGTGTTCAATCTTCTAGAAGGACTTCAGGACAAAGATATGTAATGAAAATAAGTCCAGGCTGGCTGTCCTTCTGGGCATCAGCTGCTGACATCTGCATAGTTGTTGATATAGGAATGGCAGAACAGGTGGAAACTTGCATATCCTTGTGTGACACAAGCACTGGTGAATTCAAAGCCAGACGGGTATAATAGAAAGAGCATCACATCCCTGCCAGATTAGGCAAAGGTGAGTGGGATGTTGATTCAATTAGTTCTGATGTCAGGAAGGACTGTAAGGATGGAAAGGCTGGTGTTTGCCATGGGCAGGGAAACACATCTGGTTTTCATTTTGTCTTAATCTTTCAGTGCTAGATAAATAGAGGAGTGTGTGCCCTCACCTTGGACCCCTCCTGCCCTCTTCTGCTGAGATGGAGAAATGTTCCAGCTTGTAGAAGGACATCAGGACAAAGATATGTAATGAAAATAAGTCCAGGCTGGCTGTCCTTGTGGGCATCAGCTGCTGGCATCTGCATTGCTGCTGCCATGAGCATGGCACAGCAGGTAAAAGATTGCTTTTCCTTGTGTGACACAGGAGCTCTTGACTTGACAGCTAGAGGGATGCAATAGAAAGAGCTGCAACCTCTGCCAGACATGGCAAAGGTGAGTGGGATGTTGTTTCAGTTGCTGCTGATGTCAGGAGGACTGTAGGGATGGAAAGGCTGGTGTTTGCCATGGGCAGGGAAAGACATCTGGTTTTCATTTTCTCTTTCTCTTGGAGTGCCAGGTAAATAGGGGAGAGTGTGCCCTCACCTTGGAACTCTCCTGCCCTCTTCTGCTGAGATGGAGAAATGTCCCAGCTTCAAGAAGGACATCAGGACAAAGATATGTAATGAAAATAAGTCCAGGCTGGCTGTCCTTGTGGGCATCAGCTGCTGGTATCTGCATTGCTGCTGCCGTGAGCATGCAAAGCAGGTAAAAGTTTGCTTTTCCTTGTGTGACACATGTGGTCTTGACTTGAAAGCTGGAGTGATGCAATAGAAAGAGCTGCAACCTCTGCCAGACATGGCAAAGGTGAGTGGGATGTTGTTTCAATTAGTGCTGATGTCAGGAAGGACTGTAAGAATGGAAAGGCTGGTGTTTGGCATGGGCAGGGAAACACATCTGGTTTTCATTTTCTCTTTCTCTTTGAGTGCCAGATAAACAGGGGAGAGTGTGCCCTCACCTTGGAACTCTCCTGCCCTCTTCTGCTGAGATGGTGACATGTCCCAGCTTCTAGAAGGACATCAGGACAAAGATATGTAATGAAAATAAGTCCCGGCTGGCTGTCCTTGTGGGCATCAGCTGCTGGCATCTGCATTGCTGCTGCCATGAGCATGGCACAGCAGGTAAAAGATTGCTTTTCCTTGAGTTACACAGGTTCTCTAGACTTGAAAGCTAGAGGGATGCAATAGAAAGAGCTGCAACCTCTGCCAGACATGGCAAGGGTGAGTGGGATTTTGTTTCAATTAGTGCTGATGTCAGGAAGGACTGTAAGAATGGAAAGGCTGGTGTTTGCAATGGGCAGGGAAACACATCTGGTTTTAATTTTGTCTTAATCTTTCAGTGCTAGATAAATAGAGGAGTGTTTGCCCTCACCTTTGAACTCTCATGCCCTCTGCTGCTGAGAGGGAGAAATTTCCAATCTTCTAGAAGGACATCAGGACAAAGATATGTAATGAAAATAAGTCCCGGCTGGCTGTCCTTGTGGGCATCAGCTGCTGGCATCTGCATTGGTGTTGCCATGAGCATGGCACAGCTGGTAAGGGATTGCTTTTCCTTGTGGGACAGCTGTTAAGCCATTCTGATTCACCCTTTGCATCCACAGCGTACAGTTTTTTCCCACACTGCTGTTTCTATCCAGCAATGTGCATATGTGCAGTGGTACAGAGGTTGGTGGCCCTGCCTGTGGCAGGGAGTTGGAGATTCCTCATCCTTTAGGTCCCTTCCAACCCGGGCCCTTCTGTGTGTGTGTGTGTGACTGGCTAAACACCAATTGTTGCTAGCTCAGCAGGTAAACTGCTTATTACTGAACGCCTGACAGCTGCTTATCAACACTTGGCCACTATTTCTGGACAGCTGCTCATCCCTGAAGAGAGAGAAGTTTGGAAGGAGGACAGAGGGGAGTCTCTTGATGCCTGCCTGTTGCATCCCAACCTGCCCACAGAGTGAGTCAGTTCGGCCTTGTGTGGAGGCCCTGGCTTCTTTGGAGTCTGTTTTTCTTTTGCTGAGCTTCTCCTATCCAAACAGAATGGCCTTACAACATGCTTTCTGGTCCTTAATGCTATACCCATGCAATTTGTAACTATTACAGTTCTGTAAGTGAGAATTGATCACATGATTGAACAACTGTATTTCTAAAATATGTTATGAAGTAACTTCTTTTTACTAATACTAATAAAGTCTTTCTACTTTTTCAAACTGTTTCTAAGGGCAAATTACAAAACACATTGTGCTGTACTGCTTCAGAGCAATCCCACATTTGATAGCCAGTGCAGAAACAACATTCCATCCTACAGCATTAGCTAGTTCAGAGGTACCAGACGTGTATCTGGATGTGGCTGTTGTGCATAACTGGTGCTGAGGGATCAGAAATGACAGCTCCACTCTTGGAGACCACAGAGTTAAAATGGAAAGATAAAATAGTTGCAGGGCAATTGTTCTCTGTGCCTGAAGCAGGGACCGATTTATGGGGGAGAGATTTAACAGTTAAATGAGGATTACAGCTGCAAGTCTGTGAAAAAGATGTCAGGTGTCAGTGAATGTGTTAACAGCTGGTGATGAAGAAGAAATGAATCCAAAGCTGTGGGCAGGGGTAGGAAATCGGGGTGGACTCACAATTTTCCCTTACAAATAACTGTCCAAGGAGGGAGTGGAGCTGTGAAACAGCAACAATATCCCATAGCCTTAGAAGGGAGAGTGGGTCTAAAAGCTGTAACACAGACAGTGCTTAAGGATGGTCTTCTGGAACCTTGTCTGTGGCCTTATAACACCCCAATCCTGTCGGCACGGAAGGCAGACGGCACGTATCGGCTGGTGCAAGATGTAAGGAAATGACTGAACCCGTTCTCAAAAGACAGCCTGTGGTTCCTAACCCCTATACCCTAATGAGTCAGATCCCACACGGACAGCAGTGGTTTGGTGTGAGAGACCTCAAAGATGCTTTCCGGACAGCCTTTGGACTCAGAGAGAAATGGCTGCGTTTGTATGAGGACACATTGTAATCCTATCGTGATTCGTGATGATACTGTAGATACTGGAACTCGTGCTAATCCTTGTCTTTGCAGCATTTGAAGCAAGCAGCTGGTGCTGCTGTCATGCAGAAAGCTCCCTTCCAACCACTCAGCAAGCATTTGGATGAGAGAGCTTCCTGCTGGGGAGCCCTCCGACATCACTGCTGCCTCCTTCAGAACCATACCTGCAGATGCTTCAGAGCTCTTCAGCATGGACTTCCTTCCTCCCATCAGCAGCTGCTCCTGCACTGACCTTCATTCACACTGGGATACCATCTGCTTCCAGCAGGAGCTGACCTGCGAGACAGAGAAAGGAAACGTGGGATGAGCACCAATGCAGAAGCACAAGGCTGTGTCACCACCACGTCTTGCAGCCTTGGGAAGTCAGGTGCAACTGCAGCCTTGGTCAGAATTCTTTTGCTTTGGGGAACAGATGGACTTGGAATGGAAGGACACGAGAAAAATGACATCTGTTTGAGCTCAGCAGACTTGAGAGGTGGGCCTGGGTGAACCTCATGAGGTTCAGCACAGCCAAGTGCAAGGTTTGGCATTTGGGCCGGAGGAATCCCAGGCATTCTTTTGTCATCGTGGTGGTTTCCAATAGACCCCAACAATGAGACATCAGGTCGCCGTGTGGGCTCCTGGGTGACACTGCCATTTCCCAGCCATTGCAGCCTAGGGGCAAATAAAGTAAAATACTTCAGAAAGATCTCACACTGATTGCATATTTTACTGTTCTTTTACACAAAACAGAAGGGGAGGGCAGCAGATGCATGCAGCTGCATCAACACCCAGGCTGCTAAAGGAATGGAAAGACAGAAACATCAAATATCAATGCCTTATTCTAATGCAAGGAGAGAAGCTTCTATCAATGTTACTTTTTATCATTCAAAATGAGCAGTTGGCACTCTTAAAGGAAAATCCTAGGCCCCAGGTTCTGACAGTGTGGCAATCTGGACTCAGCTGTGACTGATCCAAACAGTCTGTTCCAGATTTTAACATCCCTTCTATGCATTCACAAGTTTTCTCTCTTGACTTCCCCTTACAGCCGTTAGATGCCAGCAAAACATCCCACAAACACTCCTTACCTCTGTGCACACAGGCACCCATCCAACCAGAGCCATCAGTCATTCCCAGCCATGCGCTCTTCCTCCAATCATGGTCAGCATCACACGGCCGTCACGCAGCTCACTTGACTCAGTTTTTCTCTTCTTTCTGGAGGTGTCCTTGCTTCTCAGCCTTACCTTCTCGTGATGTTTATCTCGCTCTGCAGCTCCTGCTCTGAATAGGCACAAAATGCAGCCACAGCCCCTGCCACCAAGGTCAGCTCTTCAGCACACATTACCTGAGGAGCACTTGGCAACTCCTGCAACCTGAGCAGTGCCAGGAAGACTGTTTCACTTCTGCTTCTCCTGGCTCAGAAATTCATTTTCCTACCTAGAAAATGGAAAAAGAAAAGAAAGAAAAAAAATCCTGACATAAAGCAGACACAATTGATACTATGGAATTCTGGAAGGCAAGGGATTTGCCCTCTATGATGAGAAGTTGAGTGCAAGGAACTAAGAAGAGCCATGAGCAGGTTGTGAACTTGTGGGTAAAATTAGGAAGTGCAGCAGTGCAGGGCTTCTGGAGGTGAGGGTCTGCTACAGCCGCCTGGAAAGAGAGCCTGTTGGTGGGAGCTGCTTACTGCAGCCAGCAGAAGCATCGCACTCACTGACTCTCATCCTGATGGGGGATTCCAGTCAGTCTGGGAAATCAGCATGGCTGGCTGCAAGCAATCTGACAGACTCCTGGAGTGCAGTGAGAATCACTCTGTGGTGCAGGCATTGGGCACAGCAAGCAGAAGGGAAGCATTGCTGGACATGGTGCACACCAGGGGTTACGACAGGAGGCGGTCAGGGCTGCAGTGACCATGCCCTCCTTGAGCTTGTGATCTCAAGGAATGCGGGCCTGGCAGGAAGCAAAGGCAGGAGCCTGAACTTCAGGAGAGCCAGCTGCAGGCTGTTCCAGGAATTCTTGGACGAGATCCTCTGGACAACTGTTTGTAGGGGCAAAGGGATGGAAAAGAGCTGGTCACTTTCTCAGAAAAAAACTTGCTCAGGTTGCATGCTGAGCTGCAGGAGAGGAAGGGAAGGAGGTGCAGCACGGCTCTGCACGATGCTCTGCCACACTGGGCAGCTTGATCATGGCTCAGCAGTGGGATCCGACGTGGAGAAGGGGAGAAGGAAATCAAGGATGGGAGGGAACCATCAGACACAGTCGGTGAGTGTCTGTGAAGTCTTGCAGACCCAGAGATTCCCAGGTTGTTTCTGCTTTCGTAGCATTTGTGTGCTGCAGGGTGAGCAAAAGGTTCTGCTGCTTGATTCTTCTGCAGGAGCCGCCTAAAAGGGAAATGGCCACTGAGCTGCAGACCAAGCAGTACTGCCTGACGTTGGCCAGGGGGAGCTTCTCCTGCCGCAGTGTGATGATGACAGGTCTGGAGATGATCTGCAGGGCCAGTTCGTAGATGGGAGCCAGGAAAGGACATGATGGGAGGAGAGAGGTGTTAAAGAACAGCCAAGGCATGGAAATGCATCAGAAAGCCCTGAAAAGCATCACAAAGCCACAGCCAGGAAGCTTGGGAGTATCATGAGCAGCATCCAGGATGCGAGAGATTATTTGCTACCATGCCAAATGGTAGCAGAGCTCCCCCTGCAGACATCCCAAAGCCAGACAAAACAGGAACAAAACCCGGAGCTGTGCTGCACGCACCCCACGGCCACAGCATTGCAAGCTGGGGTGCCTTGCTGTGTGCTGCATTCATCCCAGTCCGTGTGAATGAAGACTCTGGAGGCAGTCAAGGCGTTGGTTGAGCACGAGTGTGCTTTTATTATTAAATAAAGGACAGGAGGGTGTGAGAGGTCCACGGTGAAGATGGGACTCATCCTGTCTTGTCATGGAGAGAGTGGCTCAGAGCTCTCAGTGCTGCTGTCCTGTGCCTGAGACTGGAGGCCTGATTGAAAGTCCCCCTGCAAGAGGCTCTGCTCCTCCTCACTGATGCTGACCTGCTCCTGCATGGAGGTGCTGCTGTCGAGGCACTCACACTGTGCTTGGGATGGGCTGCACTGCATGGACTCCTGGTTACAATCCAGGCTGGCGACTGTGGTGTCTTGCAGGCCCAGGTCAGCAACTTCAGCAGAGCCAGGTGTAATGAGGGCATGGACTTCGATGAGCTCCTTCTCTCCATCATTGTTTTCATGTGGAAGGCTGCTGTTGGAACTGCAGCAATTTGTGCTTCCTAAGAGCTCTCCACTGATGGAAGCACACAGAGCTTCCTCGCTACTTGCCCTGGATCTTGTGGGTTGGCAAGGGCTCGATTCACCTAGAAAGGATACACAGGGGTTAGTGTCAAACTTTCACAAGCTGAATTATGACAGTGGTTGATCAGAGGTGTACTGAAGACGTTAGGCAGGGGCTGGAATGACAGAAGGAGATACAAGTGCAGAGCAAACTTGAATTCTATGTTCCTGAAAAGCAGGGATTTGGAAGCTGCATTTGCACCCTTACCTGCCAGGACTACCACTGCTGTTTCTGAGGGCTGCCTGGCATTGCGCTGCAGTTGGCGTTTGCTGCCAGAGGATGGCTTTCTGAGGCTGAAGCAGCAACACCAACTGCTAGCTGGTGATTCCTCAGTCTTGCTGGGTGGATTTTGCCTGGAGAGAGAAAACAGCCAATGCTGTTAGTCGTGCGTGGTGCAGGGTGAGGGAAGAGCAGCACTGAGCTCTTGGCAGCAGTTGCTTGTTCCTAGCACTGCCTGGTTTCTGCAGAAAAAAACAAAAACCCACCCAAACAATGATGCTAGGTGCTGGAAAAGAAAGTCCTCTTTACCTGTCAGATGGAAAGTTGATGACGGTGTGGAATTTGCCCTGCCCAGCTGCAGGGCTTTCTTCCACTTCAATGTCGTGGCTGCTCTCTGTCACAGGGGGAGAGCTGCTGTGGCCTCGCCTCTGTGCCTGTGCCTCCTCCAGGCTGAGCAGCTTTGTGGCAGCAGAAGAGACTCCCACAGACTTGGGCCCTGGGAGAGAATTGTGCCCTGTCAGGGAAAACCACAGGTAAGAGCGAGGATCAGAAAGCAGCAGCACAGCCACCACAGTTCTGGGGGAGGTGCTGTATTTTTCTCAGGCTTGCTTATCCGAGCCACTGGAAGAAGAGGAGCTCAAAATAACCATGTGGGCAGAAGTCTGTTTATGGCAAAGGACATGGTCATCATTAAGAGATCTCACCCCTAGATAAAAGGGGCAGGGAACTGAGAAAGCTTCGCTGCCACACTTGCATCAAGCTTTTCCTGCATGCAAACCATAATAATGATGGTTTCCTCCTTGTGAAGTTTGGGCTTGGACATTCTCAGCATCCAGCAACAGGATGCCATACCCTAATGGAAGCCCAGAGGTCTGCTGTCCCCTTGATGGTAAAAGAGTATCTCAAAGGTCCCGGAGAAGGCCTGCATTTGATCAAGGTGTCGGGTCAAGATCAAGCTAATGGAGGAAGACACTCACCTGCTGCATCTGCGATGTCTACTCCGGATTTGGAGCAGAAGAGGACGTCTGTGTGGTTGATGAGAAATTCCACCACATCCGACTGCGTCTGCAGCTCCATGCAGGCAGCTCTTCCGCTGGCGCAGGCAGACTCGTTCTGCTGTGATCTGTAGAAAAGGCAGATTTTAGAAGTCATTTCTCCAAGACCGTTTCCCCGAGTCTGAATTGTTGCAGCCAAAAGCTGTCAGCTGAGGCTCTGGAGACTTCCGCAGTGGGCAATCAGTGATGCCACTGCAGAAATTCCCCTGGATGATCAAGGACACGTCAGTCCCATCTCAACAAGACTGCAGAAATTGTCACCTAGACATTGTGCCCGTGGGGTTGGAGAACAGCCCAGGCTCCTGTGCTTCTGTCACCCACAGATTTTACAGAAGAAGAGCACATTTGATGGAGAAAAAGGGAGGACTGTTTTTTTTTCTGGAGAACAGATGAAGCGTTGTGTTGAAACAGAACCAGCAGTTTACCTTAAGAGGTTTGGAGCCCACACAATGGCTAGGTTCTTGGCATGCATGTTTGTGATGGTGGAGTTCCCAGCCAGACACGCCAAGTGTCTCATCAGGAACTCCAGTGTCCTGGAAAACAAGAGAGGCAAACGTTCAGCACCAACGAGCATGCCGTGCTGCAATTCAGAAAGCAAACCTCCATTCATGCTACTTCTTGTGATTGCTACTGTCACCGAAGATGAAGTAGATCCAACCTGACTGAGTGCCACGCTGCAGCACCAAGCCCCAGCACAGCACAGCCGCAGCCATCAGCTGCACCAAGCGTGCCCCCGTGCCCAGGAACTGACCCCATAAAGTAAGCCCATGGAGCCTTCAACCCTTCAGCATACACAGGCATCGTGTTGCCGGCATGAGACAGAGCCTGGAACCGCATCGTTGCCCTCTGCAATGCAGCAGGGCTGAGCTCAGCAGGCTGAGGGCAGCACTGACCTGTAGTGAGGAGCGGGCAGCTGCTGGATGACGTCCTGCATTCTGAGCAGCCGCTCCTCCTCTGTAGCGGCACCAACAGCATCCTGGAGTAGTGCAGAAAGGGAGCGAGACACCAATCAGGCTAGTACACCACTGCGAGTAAACCTCGTGGGGCTGACAGCAAAAGGGCCTCCGAGCTGGGGCACTGCTGCAGCCATCTGCCAAGAGGCCCAGGAAGAGGGAAATGAAAGACGTGGCCTTGTGCTTACCGAGAACTTGCCGTACAGCTGGTGGGTGAGCAGAGGGTTCGGGAGCTCCCTGAAGTACATCTTGCAGAGGGAGCTCACGCTGTGAATGTCGCGGACGGTGAGCTCAGGAATCTGCTCCGACTCAAATTCCTGCCTGGAGAGAGGGACGCAAACCCGGTTGAGCGAGAGGAAGGCAAGCCCAAAGCCACACCAGATGCACTCAGGCTGTGTCAGTCGCAGCACTCTTACCGCAGTCTCTGGATGTTGGACGCGACGCCGGACAGGCGGTATATCCCCTGCACCACGCCGTGCTGCTCAATGAACTCAGCGCAGCTCTGGAGGACCTGGGGGACTGAAGAACACGTGCCAGCCGTCAGTGGAGCTCCTGATTCAATCGTGCTGCAGGCTGTGCTTCACATCCTATCCACTAAGCCCAGCCAGGCTTGGCTGAAGCAAATACAGATGTGCTTGTCTCTTAGGAGCATCCGCCTCACTTTATCCTTCAGCCATCAACTCCCTTTACACGTGTCTCCGCTGCTATCAGCCTGCCCCCTGCTAGATATGAGCTCCCTTTCATCCTCTTTAGATGCCCAGCAGAGGAAGATCTCAGGAATGGGCAGCTCCTTACCATCACGACCGGAGTGGAGAAGATGCTCTCCCAGGTCACAGCCAAACACCCTTTCCTTCTCCACCTCCCGCTCGGTCGGTTTCTTTGGGCGGGCCTTCACCAAGGAACGAAGGAAGGTGAGGATCTTGCTGCATTTCTTGGGCACTGCACAACAAAAGGAAGAAACCAGGTCATTTCAGGTCTGGCTCCGTTGGACGAGGCCGAGCACAGCACATTCTACAGGGCACGTCAGAACGGGAAGAACATTACCAACCAGTACATACAAAAAGGGATTTTCCCCATCTCTGGAGGAGCCCAAGGCCAGGTTGGATGGGGCCCTGGGCAGCCTGGTCTAATCTGACATTAAATGTGGGGGCTGGCAGCACAGCCTGATGCAAGGAAGTGGAAGCTTGAGGATCCTTAAGGACCCTACCATCCCAAGCCATTCTATGAAGATTCTATAGTTTCCCCAAGTCCAATCATAAACACAGGAGGATTGGGCCAAATCTCTGCCCCATGGTGTGCATGAAGAATCATCAACCCAGAGGACAATGTGGGATGGATAAAGGAGGTACTAAACATGGAACGCACCCCAAAAAAGACTTCATTTTGCTTCCCCACACCATGAAATGTAACATCCCTACCTGGCTTTGGCACAGAGTTGATGAGTGCCTCAGGAATGTTCTTATTAATGAGTTCCACACACTCCCCTGGGAAAAATCCAACCTGTAACAAGAAGAGAAGCCAACTATTGCATGCAGCACTTCTCAGATCTGAACTGTTAAACCAAAAGCCACATAACATTTCCCTCGGAACGTGCTTGCCTGACGTTCCATAAGACTATCCAGCAGAAAATGGCCATAGTTCAAAGCATAAAGGTAATAATTTTTCAACATTTGCAGCCAACGGCAAGGTCCCCTGACACCGACACAGGGAAACTGTTTACGTCCATTAGGCATCCTGTGCATGCAGAGCAGCTCTAAGCTAAGATTCCTGCCTTTACTGCAGTTGCACTCTCCAGTCTGAAGCTTGTGCCTACCTGGAAGCCGAGCTTGCCTCTCCACCAGGGAGTCAGCTCCTTTGGTGGCATGTCGATGACACACACGATGTCTCCGACCTGCAAGAGATTGCAACGTCAATCCCAGCTTCAGCACAGCTGGGAGGAAAGCACAGCTCAAATGTCTGCATTCTTCTGCACTGCCAAACATCGCCGAGCCTGAGAGCACTTGCACCAGTGCAGCTCTGAAGACATTTGCCATTGTAAAATTGAGCAACAAGGAACGCCTTGAACTGCTTACCTCAAAGGAGAGTTCATCCGCTGCCTGGGCAACGTATCTCTTAATAGCATGGGCAGCAGCAATAGCTGGAACATTCACAGGTGCCACCTCATGGTCTAGCAGGGGCTTCCCCTTGTTCTCAGCCTGAAACAGAGAGCACAGGCCACGGTGAGGAGCTGGGAACCAACAAGGAGGATTTCAAGGTGAGGAGCACATGTGCAGAGAAAGCTGCAGGAAATGCACTCGGTCCTTATCATGGGCACTTCAGAAGGAACTGCAAGTCTAATAACGGCTGTTTCTCTCCCTGGTGTGCAGCAGGCACACGCCAGGCAATGCTGCATCTCTCCCCATCCAGACTAATCAGCAATGGCACTGACGCAGACAGGTGGCCTTGTGTATTTTGCCACATCCTTTCCTGCGCTCTTTGTGCAGGAAGGCTGACTGTTTCAGATGCTAGGAGACCGTGAAGAGGGAAACCAAAGCTACGGCTGCAGTTACAAGGTGCAAACAGTGCCATTGCAAGCACCAAGCAGCTCTCTTGAGCAGTCCAACCAACAGCGAGGCCAAACAGAGCAGAGAATGATTGTTGTTTCTGCAGCCATTTCAAGGGAAAAGTCAGTAGAGGACAAACACAACACCCGAGATGGCTCTGGTACTTTGATAAACTTGCCACGCTTGCACTACTGTCTTGCCACAGAGGAGCTCTCTTGGAAAGCAGGAGAGCACATCTGCGGCTCACTCTGCTGGCTGCAGTCAGGGAACAAAGACCAATCAGAGCTTCATACTCTACCTCTGTCCATGCCAGGTCAGGCCCACAGCTGATCTCGCTGCACGCCACAGCCATCAGCGTAGGTGTGACAAGCTGGAACTGAAAAGAAACACACTTTTATTTTCTCTGTTCACATCTCTGCTGTGCTCCCTACAGCTGTCGGGCACACTCACACAGCCCAAGCACGCCTGCTGGTGTCCCTGGTGATGCTGTGCAGCTCTGCACAAGCTGGGGCTGGGACTCTTTGCCTAAGGGATTGCTTTCCATAAAACCAGCTGGTCACAGCACCACAGACAGCATCCTTCTGAGGGCTGAGCTGCAGAGCACGTGGAGAAAACCCACACGTGACCAGCGTCCCATCAAAGCTGGATGAGGCTGTGTTACTAAACACGGGGCGTCACGGGCTGCTAAAGCATGTGGGGGGACAAAGCATGGCAGGTACCTGGCAAGAGATCAGAACGAGGGAGAGAAATCTCACGAATCCGCAGCCGTTCCTTGTCACTTTGCTCTGATCTTCCACGAGCAAAAGCTGCAGCAGGGAAGCAGGCAGAGGGTGGAGAGAGGAGAGAGAAAGAGCAGGTCAGTTTGCTTGCACGGTTTAGCAAAGACTACGAGGGAAAAACCAAAATCTGCCCTCCCTCAACTTAAAAACTTAAGTTTTCAACTTAAAACCATTTCCCCTTGTCCTGCAGTTATCTACCCTTTCAAAGAGTTGATTCCCCTCCTCTTTTTAGGCTCCCTTTAGGTACTGAAGGCTGCCATGAGGTCACCCCACAGCCTTCATTTCTCCAGGCTGAACAAGCCCAGCTCCCTCAGCCTGTCTTTGCAGGGGAGGTGCTCCTGTCCCCTGACCATCTCTGTGGCTCGCCTCTGGACCCTCTCCAACAGCTCCCTGTCTTTCTGGACACTGTACTGCAGATGGGGCCTCACAAGAGCAGAGCAGGGGGGGACGATCACCTCCCTGTCCCTCATGGCCACCCCTCTGCTGATGGAGATAATGTGATCCTATGAGCTCCGCCAGCCAGCAGTTCTCAGCACTCACTGTCCCCCCGTCTCTCCCACACTGTCTCAGCTTACCTACAAGGTGCTGCACAGGACGGTGTGAAGACAAAGGGACGCAGTCGGTGCACAAGTGCAACAAGCGAGCTGCTCAGTCAGAGCTCCAGCGCTCCAATGAAGGGACGCAGCACGCACTGCTCCTCCCCTCATTCTAGCCCTTATGACATCACTGAGGGCCACCAGGCTGCTCCACCACGACGCACAGGGTGGGGAGGCAAGACCAGTCACAAGGGCAGAAGATTCCAACAGCCCAGCCCAACGTTCTGGAATCAGGGGCTGCTTGGAATTCTACCCCAGCCAAATCCTGGAGAAGCTGGCACGGGGTCGTCATGACCAAAGCGCAGGACCTGGCGCTTGCTCTTGTTGAGCCTCGCACAACTGGCCTCAGTGCATCCCTCTGGAGGGCCTTCCTGCCCTCAGCCAGATGGACGCTTCCTCCCAGCAGCGTACCTTGCAGTGCTGGGCCCATGTCAAATCCACACTAGAGTGGCTTTTGTTACATTCAAGGGCATGTTGCAGCACCCATCTATTTCACCTGGAAGGAAATAAAGCAGGAGATGGGAGAAACACAGAACTACTGCCAGACTGCTTTATCCCTTTCTCAGCCCAACTTCCCTTGCCTCATCCCCTACCCCAACTCCTGGATGATGCCCACAGGCTGATAGTTGGATCTCACGTCCATAGGACTTCTTTCACAGGGCTCCATCAAAAAGGCTGTCACACTTGTTCTGTACACTCACACTGACCCAGCAGTGGTATCACAGTCACTTAACACACACACAACAACCAAACCCGAGCATGCACATCCCTTCCTGCGTGACTGCAGCCCACAGCTCCCCTTCACACCTCCGTGGATCTCTGGTGTTTTACACTGATGCAGCCTCACTGCAGCTCGGTGGCTGTCACACAAGGCCTGCAGGACCTCTTTCTCTGCAAACCCCGTCTGCAGGCATTGGTTCATGAGGTTCACCTCCTGCCCTCCTGAGCAAAAACAAGCACTAAGAACTAGAGCAAAGCACGCTGGACTCGACCTGGCTGGATCCCCAACCCTCAGTCCTGTCAGACGGACCCTGGTGTGGAGACTCATCCCCAAAGCCTGGCTGGACATCAGCACAGGCATCATTCTTCAAACGCCCCATCCAAGCAGCAAGGGATCAAAGCGTTGGCACAGCTGAAACAGAAATGCTGTGTGAGTTTCCTGTTAGCACTGAGCAGGAACAAATCTACCGCTGAGCAGCAGGATGTGAGACAAGCAGCAGAAGACACCCAACCTGCAGAACCAGCTCGTTTGGGGTCGGTCCAGATGTTTGTCTGCTCCCTTCCCTGGCCCAGGCCAAGCTTGTGAGCTGCTCCTCCTTTGTGCAGGGGGAAATGGTGCAGATGCCATGTGGTGGCTATGCACAGCATGCCTTGCACTTGCTTTTCCTCTCTCCATCTGCCATCTGCCATTAGGAAACAGCATCTCCAGCCTCCAGAGATCACTGAGTCCAACCCCTGCACAACAGTGAAAAAAAAGATATGATAAGGGGTACTTAAAGCACAGCATCTGTAATCAGATCAGACTCCTGCACTGTGAATACTTCCATGAGTATTCCTGCAGAGTGCAGAACCCACAGCCTCCCTGGGCAGCCTGTTCCATGCTCACCATGAAAAAGTTCCTTCTCTTACAAAGAAGGCAAATAGGACACTTGTTGGGAGGGAGGTCACAGAAATCTCCAACCAACATCCATTGCCCTCCAAACATTTTAGATCTTTAGACGTATAAGAACGATGTAAGAGTTCTTTCTTATTGGTATCTGATACCCCGAGTTTAGGATATTTTCCTAAGAATAGTGACAAAAAAAGATATGATAAGGGGTACTTAAAGCACAGCATCTGTAATCAGATCAGACTCCTGCACTGTGAAGACTTCCATGAGTATTCCTGCAGAGTGCATCACTTAGTCTCTCTTTAGCCTTGTGTTCATGGTTTTCCTGTAAGAGCTTGTCTAAACACTGCCTATAATCGTGGTTATGCTAGAAGCATTTGGATTTCTTGATCCTTAGTGTGATTTCAATAACAAATGCAGATGTTTTTTTTTAGGGACAGCTTTCAATTTCTCAACTGAAATTTCAATATTGCATTAGGTGTTGACAACCACGGGGCTGCAGTACAGAGAATTACAGGAAGATTAATTTCTCCATCTCCATGCTCCTAGACATCTATGGTTACAGTGATGTAGTTATATACAAAGTTGCAAGATACCAAAGCTAGAATAACCTCTTGGTGCAGCAGGATGTCTGGAGCCCAAGTGCAGAGTCTCAGTGTTGCAAAGCCTTGAAGAGGTGCACCGTATGTGCTGGGGCTGATGACACAGACACTGGAGCAAGGCCAGTGTGATGTTAGAAACTTGACCAGCAGCTGATCTGCTGTCAGCCATTTCTGGACACAAACGGGATCTGGTCGACTTAGGACATGACCTTTGGGCTGGAGAGCAACTCCCCGAGGAATCACACAGCCACTGCAGACCGTTGGCAAGAACCCCATACCAAAACAGCTCATCTGCAATCAGTTTT
Organism: Phasianus colchicus; assembly: GCF_987193195.1. NCBI lineage: Eukaryota > Metazoa > Chordata > Aves > Galliformes > Phasianidae > Phasianus > Phasianus colchicus. Next base: position 2,685,166 of record NC_143476.1, read on the forward strand.
TAATCTGTGCAGCAGTGATTGGAACAGGCGCACGCTCTCTGGAATTGCAGGAATGTTCACAAGTGGAATGTACATCACCTGTGTGCTCCAGCTCTTCTGTGTGCATGCTAGGAGCAGTGATCCCCCTGCACCCAGGGCTGCAATAAAGTCCTGTTGGGTTTCTAACCTGCCAGCCAGCAGCCCAGGCTGCCCAGAGCCACATCCAGCCTGGCCTTGGATGCCTGCAGGGATGGGGCATCCACAGCCTCCCTGGGCAACCTGTTCCAGTGCCTCACCACCCTCTGGCTGAAAAACTTCCTCCTCACATCCAACCTAAACCTCAACACCCCCCCGTCTCAGTTTAAAGCCGTTCCCCACGTGTCCCATCACTATCCACCCTCCAAAGCAAAACACCTCGGCTGTTCAACACTGAAAGATCAAAATAAACCACAGCTCTTACTTCCACTGTATGCATTTAATTCCAGACTTAAGGTCACAGGTTAATTACTCATGTGATCCTTCCTGACAGAAGAACTACTCGTAGTGATGTGTAGGAGTAAGGAACAGTTTGAAAAGGTCATGGACATATCAGAACTTGCAGCATTTATCTTAATAGATGCCTACATTGCAAAGCATTTTGTAAAACACATGTTACAAGTACTGTGCATTGGATTACACTATATCAAACTCTAAGTAACAATACAGGTTGCTTTTAAATCTACACTTACATGTTTTCTTCTAACTCCTTGATAACATTCCTTACTACCTTCAGTTTTACAGCCAAAGCAGTGTTTGAGCTGGTAATGTACTCTTGAACAGCACTGCTGCCTTTAACATTTGTATGTTTAGATCTGAAAAGAGAATTTGGTCATTATTTCATGATGAGAGAATCTTATATGACAAAACAGAATTACAAAGATCTGACAATACTGTAAAATGCCAGCCTAAGAATGTGGCTTTGATTTTTTTGTTCTTTTATTTTCTTCTTTTTTCTTTTTCTTTTTCTTTTTCTTTCTTTTTTTTTTTTTTTTTTTTTTTTTTTTTTTAATAGTGAGTGTACCGTTAATTCAAGACAAGAATTTTGTTTGTAAGTCGATCTCTATAACTGTTCTTGGCATCATTCTGTAGGATGAACTAGATACATGGAATTTGGCACTGGCTCCCCAGGGCAGTGGTTTGGCACTGAGCTGACAAAGGCCAAAGAGCATTTGCACAATGCTCTCAGACACAGGGCTTGACCCATAGGAGGTCCGGTGTGGAACCAGGAGGTGGAATACATGATCCTCGAGGTCCCTTCCAAATACAGATATTCCATGATCCTCTAATACTTATATTCCCAAGTCCTGTACACAGTGCTCAGGTGCTTAACTGAGAGGTTCCATGAAACAGTGAGGTATCTATGTCCCTTTACCACTCAGTTATTCAATTTGCCACATGGATCTTTTATCCAGTCACATGAAAAAAGCACTCAAAGTATTTCCTTCAGTCTTCCATTCTGATAGAGCTTTCTGGAGCAAATAAAGAGTTGCAACTCAGAATGTCCACACCTCCCTTCCTGCACCCTGCATACTTTTTTCATTGTACTGTGATTACGTACCATTCTATTGTCACCCTCATTCTGTCATTATCTAGGCAGTTTACTGACATTAAATTTTCCAGCAACAGATGCCCACAAGTACAGCCAGCCTGGACTTATTTCCAATACTTACCTTTGTCCTGATGTCCTTGTAGGAGGTGGGACATTTCTCCATCTCAGCAGCAGAGGGCAGGAGGGGTCCAAGGTGAGGGCACGCTCTCCTCTATTTTTCTGGCACTCAAAGACAAAGGGAACAAGAAAACCAGATGTGTTTCCCTGCCCATGGCAAACACCAGCCTTTCCATCCTTACAGTCCTTCCTGCCATCAGCAGAGATATTTTGCTTTCTTGTGCCACTTCATCCCTTTAGCATCTGGCATTCTAACAAAAAAGTACTCTAACACAGGAATTTTAATAGTTTCATATTAAATGTCAGAATTAGAACCATTATGTTTACCAAATATTTAAAACGTTCAACCCAGTGAGAAGTGAATTGATGTTGCATTTAGCATTCAGATAAGAACTTGTAAAGTCAGTAAAAAGTGCTGCTTTCATAAACTATAGTCTCATTGTCAAGCCTTGCACTGTCTCAGCAGATTATTACAGAATGTTCATTCAGGCAGGAATTGAGAGATGCGTCTGAATTGATAACAACAACGAGTAATTAAGAAAGCTTGACTGCAGTCTGCTTGAGGATTCCAGTCTGAAGTGTGTTCCACCTGATGACAACTGGGAATGTCTTTCTCTCACCATTAGAACCATTGCACCTCTGACTAAACACATAGCTAATCACCACTGAAAACCTAGGTGCAATTTCTGCAGTGCACAGACGAACTACGTGCTGATTAACATTCAGAGAGATTGTGCAGGTGTCCTTTTAGGAACTGGCCTACAGTATGCTAAGAGGGATGGATGTGGGGACATTAGGATAACGTGCCCTCTGCCTTTTAAGACAGCCCCAGCAGAGCAGGTCAGCAGGCTGAAGAGCTGCGTGGGTCACCAGGGCTCAGAGACTTCACTCGGCCATCGGAAAGTTGAGGGACTTCAGCCCAAGCTGCCCTTTTCCATGCAGGCAAGGAGGCCAAGAGAAGGTGGATCGGCACGGTTCTGGTGCAGACAGGGGCTGCAGTGTGAGCAGGCCTACACAGACAAGGCTGTGCCCACACAGAGTGACAGCAGCTTTCGCTGTGAGCAGATTCCCAGGGGGCCTGAGCCATGGCAGTTCTTGATGGCAGCATGTTCCAATCAGCCCTGGAAGTCTTCTCTGGACGTCTGTCGCATTCTGGAATCCACACTGAGGACGCAGTCGCTGTGTCAGAGCAGCTGGCAGAGTCACGGGGAACCGTGACGTAGTTGGCCCAGGGAGCAACAACAAGGCCTGCACTGCTCAGCCAGCCCAGGCCAAAGGGGAGCACGAGAGAGAGCAGAGGAGAGAGGGGGGGAAAGAGGGCCAGGAAGGAAAGGCCTGTGCCTGAATGGACGTGTAGCAGCAGCTGCTGACAGCAAACTCGGTGATGGCAGGGGCACAGCAGAGCAGTGCAATGCTGGCAGCTTCCTGTGTCTTTCACACAGGCACTGCAGACATGGCCAGCACTGGGAGATCAGCAGAACTGCTGCACACCTCTGCCAGCCCAGGCCAGAGGAGTGCAGAACAGTGAGCTGCTGCTGAGGGGAGAGAGGATGGCCTGAGAGCTGACCTGAGAGGCAGGGCTGGCTGTGTTACAGCAGCCTCTGTGTCCTCCTCCTGTGTCTGTGAGGGCCAGAGGGCCAGAAGAGAACATGCCCAGACAACGAAGCCCTGCTGTCCTCTGCTGCTCAGCTGGAGAGATGTTCCGCCTTCCTGAAGGACGCTGATCCAAAGGGAAGGAATCAAAGGAAGTCCAGGCTGGCTGTCCTTGTGGGCATCAGCTGCTGGCAGCTGCCTCTGTGCTGCCATGGGCAGGGCACAGCACACACAGTGTTTGCAGTTCCCTGTGTGACACTGGCCCTGGTGACCTGACAGCCATAGGGAGACAAGAGAAAGAGCTGCCTCCCTCTGCCAGATGAGGCAAAGGTGAGAATCCCAGAATCACAGCATGGCCCGGGTTGGAAAGGAGCTCAAGGTTCATGAATCTCCAAGCCTTGGCTCTCCAAGGGTGCACAGGGGGCTTTGTTCTCCCTGTGGTGCAGCTTCAGTGCCAACTCACAGCTGAGCTGGTTGGCACACTGTGACAGCCTGCCGCTCTGAAGCTCTTGGGGCAGTGCTCAGTTCTTTCTGAAGTACTCTGGAAATGCTGCTTCTCCTTCACCAAGTCTGTTTCCAGACAGACGTCTTTTTCTCCTCTGTACACACAAACAGTATCTTGTAACTCCCTGGCACAGTGCTCAGAAGTGATACTTCTGGAAGCACGTCAGAGAAAAGTGGCCTTGTCCCAGTGGACTTTCAGAGCAGATGAGAACAAGTCTTGGTTGACGGCTTTCTTCTGCTTCTGGAACTGCACAGGCAGGTTGTGTGTTGTCATACTTTATGCCAGAGTGCCAAACTGAAGCAGTTTCTGCAACCTCTTTTTTTCATACTTGTCACTCTTTGCTGAGACCTTAACTTAGTCATTTTTAATGCGCTCTCATCTAAACTACTGTGTCCTCCAGTGTCAGTGTTGTATGAATCAGGACTGTGGGATTTCATCAGTGAAAGGATTCTGCTCTAATGACTGTCATTCTAAAGCTGATATTGTTTCTACCGCATCAGGCTTGCAGGAAGCATCTTTGATCAACAGAGAAATCAGAAAAATTGCTTTTCCTATTGCAGTTTCCTTTTAACTAGTGATGAAAGCTGTCAGTTTATTTTTGGCACCAGAAATCCTGGGATGCAACCAGGTTAGATAAGAAGTGACACTGAGTCAACAGTAAGGGAACACAGATGAGATAGCATCACACAGCTCTGGAAAAGATGTTCCAGCTCTGTGTCTACCTACACCTTCAGGAGATGAAAAGTACTGCCTTACTGAGGTGTCCTGGGTTGCAGGCTCTGTTAATCTCCATTTTTGGAAGAGCTGCTTGCAATAAATACCTTGTAAGGTGAATGAGCTTGATAGAATCAGGGTGTGAAAGAGATGGATTTGCTGTTTCCCTGAAGGTGCAGGAGTATTGCTGTGCCTACAGTCAGTAAACAAGGCAGAAATCACTGTGTTCCTCAGAATGAAAAACAAAAGAATAAAAATCTTTTTGTGAGTGACAGCACGCCTGAATGAAGCACAAATCTAAACATTTAAAATAAGGGCTAGTGTCAAAGGGACTTGCAGTATTTCTCGTGAGGAAATATTTGATGCTTCTTTAGGAAAGTCATCATAACAAAAGTGTACTGATGTCTTTGCTGAGGATTTCCTTGGTTCCAGCCTGAAGGTGTGCGCAGGCATGAGCAGGCAGTGCTGAGCTGCAGGTGAGTGCCTGTGTCCCACAGCAGGAAACCCGTGGATGTCTTCAGGGGTTTGAAATGGGCAGAGCTGTAAAACCTGCAGGCTTTCACTGAAATTGTCCTCTGCTTTATTTTGTAATCTTAGTTTCACCAATGCTTTCCAATATTATTTTCGTATGAGTGCAGATACGTGGGATAGGATTTAAAGTTTTTATGGTGCTGCTGTATAATTTTCTGTAGTCATCATAAGCCAATATAAAAAATAAATGGTAATCAGGCAATCTATTAACAACCTGTGGCACGTGTCAAAACAATGAAATTCCTTGCAGGAAGACAATATTGCTATATAATATTGTGGCTATCCAAAACTGTTAATTATACTTGATGAGCTGGAGATAATCCTGAAATGCGGGACTTTGATCTTAGCCAAGAATAATAAAAGTTATTATCGTTCTTAAATTGGCAGCTGCTATCAAAAGCCTGTGTCTTATTTCCCTTTTAGTAACACTGGCTAAATCAGAGAAAGTGATAAAAGAATTTCATGATTGCAGCTTAGGGATTCTTTCCCACTTGACAAGAAGTAATCTATGTCCAAAAATGTCTGTAAATACCTTTTTCTATCTTATTTTGCCAGATGTATTGATATTTGAGATGAATGGCAAAACCATTTTGCGTACATAGATAAGCAATGCAAATTTCCTGGATTGTTTTAGAGAAAAAAGCTCCGGTTATCTGATCGTTTCCATGCAGAAATAAGATTTACAGAAAAATTCTCATTATTATTATTCATGCATGAATAAGTTCAAAAAAGAGATGTGGGGGATGTTGTTTCAATTCCAGCTGATTGTAGGAAGGACTGTCAGGATGGAAAGGCTAGTGTCTGCCACGGGCAAAGAAACACTTCTGGTTTTCATGTTCCCTTTGTCTTTGAGTGCAAGAAGCCATGAGGAGAGTGTGCCCTAAACTTGGACCTTTTTTGACCATTGCAGCTGAGATGGAGAAGTGTTCAACCTTCTAGAAGGACTTCAGGAAAAAGATATGTAATGAAAATAAGTCCAGGCTGCCTGTCCTTGTGGGCATCAGCTGCTGGCATCTGCATTGCTGCTGCCATGAGCATGGCAAAGCAGGTAAAAAATTGCTTTTCCTTCTGTGACACAGGAGCTCTTGACTTGATAGCTAGAGGGATGCAATAGACAGAGCTGCAACCTCTGCCAGACATGGCAAAGGTGAGAGTGATGTTGTTTCAGTTAGTGCTGATGTCAGGAGGACTGAAAGGATGGAAAGGCTGGTGTTTGCCCTGGGCAGGGAAACACATCTGGTTTTCATCTTCTCTTTCTTTTTGAGTGCCAAATAAACAGGGGAGACTGTGCCCTCACCTTGGAACTCTCCTGCCCTCTTCTGCTGAGATGGAGAAATGTTCCAGCTTCTAGAAGGACATCAGGACAAAGATATGTAATGAAAATAAGTGCAGGCTGGCTGTCCTTGTGGGCATCAGCTGCTGACATCTGCATTGCTGCTGCCATGAGCGTGGGAAAGCAGGTAAAAGATTGCTTTTCCTTGTGTGACACAGGAGCTCTTGAAAGCTAGAGGGATGCAATAGAAAGAGCTGCAACCTCTGCCAGACATGGCAAAGGTGCGTGGGATGTTGTTTCAATTAGTGCTGATATCAGGAGGACTGTAAGGATGGAAAGGCTGGTGTTTGCCCTGGGCAGGGAAGCACATCTGGTTTTCATCTTCTCTTTCTCTTTGTGTGCCAGAAAAAGAGGAGAGTGTGCCTGCAACTTGGACCCCTCCTGCCCTCCTCTGCTGAGATGGAGAAATGTTCCAGCTTGTAGAAGGACATCAGGACAAAGATATGTAATGAAAATAAGTCCAGGCTGGCTGTCCTTGTGGGCATCAGCTGCTGGCATCTGCATTGCTGCTGCCATGAGCATGGCAAAGCAGGTAAAAGGTTGCTTTTCCTTGTGTGACACAGGAGCTCTTGAGTTGAAAGCTAGAGGGATGCAATAGAAAGAGCTGCAACCTCTGCCAGACATGGCAAAGGTGAGTGGGATGTTGTTTCAGTTGCTGCTGATGTCAGGAAGGACTGTAAGGATGGAATGGCTGGTGTTTGCCATGGGCAGGGAAACACATCTGGTTTTCATCTTCTCTTTCTTTTTGAGTGCCAGATAAACAGGGGAGACTGTGCCCTCACCTTGGAACTCTCCTGCCCTCTTCTGCTGAGATGGAGAAATGTTCCAGCTTGTAGAAGGACATCAGGACAAAGATATGTAATGAAAATAAGTCCAGGCTGGCTGTCCCTGTAGGCATCAGCTGCTGGCATCTGCATTGCTGCTGCCATGAGCATGGCAAAGCAGGTAAAAGATTGCTTTTCCTTGTGTTTCACAGGAGCTCTTGACTTGAAAGCTAGAGGGATGCAATAGAAAGAGCTGCAACCTCTGCCAGACATGGCAAAGGTGAGTGGGATGTTGTTTCAATTAGTGCTGATGTCAGGAAGGACTGTAAGGATGGAAAGGCTGGTGTTTGCCATGGGCAGGGAAACACATCTGGTTTTCATTTTCTCTTTGTGTGCCAGAAAAAGAGGTTAGAGTGTGCCCTCACCTTGGAACTCTCCTGCCCTCTGCTGCTGAGATGGAGAAATGTTCCAGCTTGTAGAAGGACATCAGGACAAAGATATGTAATGAAAATAAGTGCAGGCTGGCTGTCCTTGTGGGCATCAGCTGCTGGCATCTGCATTGCTGCTGCCATGAGCATGGCACAGCAGGTAAAAGATTGCTTTTCCTTGTGTGACACAGGAGCTCTTGACTTGACAGCTAGAGGGATGCAATAGAAAGAGCTGCAACCTCTGCCAGACATGGCAAAGGTGAGTGGGATGTTGTTTCCATTGCTGCTGATGTCAGGAAGGACTGCAAGTAAGGAAAGTCTAGTGTATGCCCTGGGCAGGGAAACACATCTGGTTTTCATCTTCTCTTTCTCTTTGTGTGACAGAAAAAGAGGAGTGTGTGCCCTCACCTTGGACCCCTCCTGCCCTCCTCTGCTGAGATGGAGAAATGTTCCAGCTTCTAGAAGGACATCAGGACAAAGATATGTAATGAAAATAAGTGCAGGCTGGCTGTCCTTGTGGGCATCAGCTGCTGGCATCTGCATTGCTGCTGCCATGAGCATGGCACAGCAGGTAAAAGATTGCTTTTCCTTGTGTGACACAGGAGCTCTTGACTTGAAAGCTAGAGGGATGCAATAGAAAGAGCTGCAACCTCTGCCAGACATGGCAAAGGTGAGAGGGATGTTGTTTCAATTAGTGCTGATGTCAGGAGGACAGTAAGGATGGAAAGGCTGGTGTTTGCCATGGGCAGGGAAACACATCTGGTTTTCATCTTCTCTTTCTCTTTGTGTGCCAGAAAAAAAGGAGAGTGTGCCCTCACCTTGGACCCCTCCTGCCCTCTTCTGCTGAGATGGAGAAATGTTCCAGCTTGTAGAAGGACATCAGGACAAAGATATGTAATGAAAATAAGTGCAGGCTGGCTGTCCTTGTGGGCATCAGCTGCTGGCATCTGCATTGCTGCTGCCATGAGCATGGCACAGGAGGTAAAAGATTGCTTTTCCTTGTGTGACACAGGAGCTCTTGACTTGACAGCTAGAGGGATGCAATAGAAAGAGCTGCAACCTCTGCCAGACATGGCAAAGGTGAGTGGGATGTTGTTTCCATTGCTGCTGATGTCAGGAAGGACTGTAAGGATGGAAAGGCTGGTGTTTGCCATGGGCAGGGAAACACATCTGGTTTTCATCTTCTCTTTCTCTTTGTGTGCCAGAAAAAGAGGAGAGTGTGCCTTCAACTTGGACCCCTCCTGCCCTCCTGTGCTGAGATGGTGAAATATCCAAGCTTCTAGAAGGACATCAGGACAAAGATATGTAATGAAAATAAGTGCAGGCTGGCTGTCCTTGTGGGCATCAGCTGCTGACATCTGCATTGCTGCTGCCATGAGCATGGCACAGCAGGTAAAAGATTGCTTTTCCTTGTGTGACACAGGAGCTCTTGACTTGAAAGCTAGAGGGATGCAATAGAAAGAGCTTCAACCTCTGCCAGACATGGCAAAGGTGCGTGGGATGTTGTTTCAATTAGTGCTGATGTCAGGAGGACTGTAAGGATGGAAAGGCTGGTGTTTGCCCTGGGCAGGGAAACACATCTGGTTTTCATCTTCTCTTTCTTTTTGAGTGCCAGATAAACAGGGGAGACTGTGCCCTCACCTTGGAACTCTCCTGCCCTCTTCTGCTGAGATGGAGAAATGTTCCAGCTTGTAGAAGGACATCAGGACAAAGATATGTAATGGAAATAAGTCCAGGCTGGCTGTCCTTGTCGGCATCAGCTGCTGGCATCTGCATTGCTGCTGCCATGAGCATGGCACAGCAGGTAAAAGATTGCTTTTCCTTGTGTGACACAGGAGCTCTTGACTTGACAGCTAGAGGGATGCAATAGAAAGAGCTGCAACCTCTGCCAGACATGGCAAAGGTGAGAGGGATGTTGTTTCAATTAGTGCTGATGTCAGGAAGGACTGTAAGGATGGAAAGGCTGGTGTTTGCCCTGGGCAGGGAAACACATCTGGTTTTCATCTTTTCTTTCTCTTTGTGTGCCAGAAAAAAAGGAGAGTGTGCCCTAACCTTGGACCCCTCCTGCCCTCTTCTGCTGAGATGGAGAAATGTTCCAGCTTGTAGAAGGACATCAGGACAAAGATATGTAATGAAAATAAGTGCAGGCTGGCTGTCCTTGTGGGCATCAGCTGCTGGCATCTGCATTGCTGCTGCCATGAGCATGGCACAGCAGGTAAAAGATTGCTTTTCCTTGAGTGACACAGGTTCTGTTGACTTGAAAGCAAGAGGGATGCAATAGACAGTGGTGCAACCTCTGCCAGACATGGAAAAGGTTGAGTGGGATTTTGTTTCAGTTGCTGCTGATGGCAGGAAGGACTGTAAGGATGGAAAGGCTGGTGTTTGCCCTGGGCAGGGAAACACATCTGGTTTTCATCTTCTCTTTCTCTTTGTGTGCCAGAAAAAGAGGAGTGTGTGCCCTCACCTTGGACCCCTCCTGCCCTCTTCTGCTCAGAGGGAGAAATGTTCCAGCTTGTATAAGGACATCAGGACAAAGATATGTAATGAAAATAAGTCCAGGCTGGCTGTCCTTGTGGGCATCAGCTGCTGACATCTGCATTGGTGTTGCCATGAGCATGGCACAGCAGGTAAATGATTGCTTTTCCTTGTGTGACACAGGAGCTCTTGAGTTGAAAGCTAGAGGGATGCAATAGAAAGAGCTGCAACCTCTGCCAGACATGGCAAAGGTGAGTGGGATTTTGTTTCAATTAGTGCTGATGTCAGGAAGGACTGTAAGGATGGAAAGGCTGGTGTTTGCCATGGGCAGGGAAACACATCTGGTTTTCATTTTCTCTTTCTCTTTGAGTGCCAGATAAACAGGGGAGACTGTGCCCTCACCTTGGACCCCTCCTGCCCTCTTCTGCTCAGAGGGAGAAATGTTCCAGCTTGTATAAGGACATCAGGACAAAGATATGTAATGAAAATAAGTCCAGGCTGGCTGTCCTTGTGGGCATCAGCTGCTGACATCTGCATTGGTGTTGCCATGAGCATGGCACAGCAGGTAAATGATTGCTTTTCCTTGTGTGACACAGGAGCTCTTGAGTTGAAAGCTAGAGGGATGCAATAGGAAGAGCTGCAACCTCTTCAGCAGCTTGAAGTAGAAAGAAAGAGAGCTCTGACACTGATGACTCAAAGCCAGCAAATACTCCGAATTTCAAAGCCAGCGTAATTTGAAAACTGTGATGAAATCATAGGAGTATGTTTAGCAAAAAACACTGTGATTACCTCTTTCTTGACAGTCTGCTGCTTCATGGATACTTGATTGATATTATGTGCATTCATTGCAGTACATAGTTTGAGCAAATGAGTTTCAAAGTACAAAGCTAAATGTTTTCATAATTCAGTATTTTAGGATGAACATAGTGCAGGTGTGACCTAGAAAATCAGTTCTCTGGAAACATAGTCCATTTCTTTTGTTACATTTTGGCTTATTGAAGGATACAGGTAAGATTGCATGTTACAGTTATCACTGAAGCACATATTTTACATAAAATGTCTATTTAAGTTTAAAAAATATTTTCCTTTTTTTTTTTTTTTTTCAATATTGAAAAGATATTATGGTGATTTGTTGATTCTGGGCTATCATTTATTCACACTTTTATGTACCTCTGACTGCAATTCCTGCATATATCAATTCTCTCTTTAGCAGCTTCATCTGCAGGAAAAAAAAATGGCAGCACAAGAGTTGTCCTATCTGCAGATTTTGCAAGGAGCAAAATTTGTAGAGCAAATTCTGAAAAACATTTCAATACAGTTTTCCTTGTGCGACATCTAATACTGCTAAAAGCAGTGTTTTGTTCCCATTTCTAGAGATTTACTTACAGTATCAGGGAACCATCAGCTGCACTTCCTATCTCTTGTAATTTTTGCTCCTTAATTGAAGTTGCTGTTACATGGCTTCTCCTGGAAGCTGTTGGCACTGTCTGTGGTCTCTACCAGCATCATGATTTGGAAGGTACGACATTTCTGGCTCGATGGAAAGAAAGTACATGTAGTAGATGTAGAAAGTCATGCTTCCATGTTCTGACAGCACTTGGTTACAGGACGGCAGCCCTTTGGCACTGTGCAGCTGGGTGTGATTTAGAAAGAAGTTTGCCGAGGCATCTCCAGACAGTGTGGGAAATTCAGTTCACCAAGGGCTTAGAAATGAAGGATGTATATTCCTGTGCCCTTTTTCTGTTGCTGTGCTTTTCCTTGGCAGTGTGAAAGTAGGAAACAGTAACGGAAGGAACAGAAACCTGCAGATGATGTTCTTGCAAACAAAGTACGCTCATGTTACTCTTGAGATTTTCTCCTTGCAGATCGCTGAGTAGAATTCAGGTGCTTATGCATGAATGGCTACAACTATTTTAGATGCCTTGGGACACCTGAAACATTCAGAAGCCTGCAAATATGCCATGGATCCTACAGAAGATGTGTATGCTTTTGGAGAGAAAGTTACAGGCCAAGAGAAAAGCTGGGGAGGCTTAATTGGTGTTAGATGTCCTGTGCTTATTTGAAAGATTCCTGTCTACACTGCGTCTCAGGTGAGTGTCCTGTGTCTGAAAGGAGAGGGCAAAGAGTGGAGAAGGGAGGTTCACATGGATGTATTGGTAGAAATGTTCTGTAGATTGTAGGTCAGTTGGCTCTTATCTTCACCATCACTGTTAGTAAGAAAACTATTTTGCATTGTATAGCACTGTATGAGTGTGCCTTTCAGTGCATGGATTGTTCTTACCGTGTTTGCTCTGAGAACTTGCCCCTTGCTCCACAGCACTGGTGATGTGAAAGAAGGGGAAGGTTGAGCTCATCACAGCACCAGTACTTTTTGTGAGAGCACTTATATAGTGTATGTTATAGCCTCCAGAACTGCTGGATGTTCTTTCCCCAGGTCAAGAGGTACTGCTTAAAATGGAGATTGCTTATGTTACCTGAAAGCAGGTAAACTGTGTTACAAATACTGATGAAATGATTTAATCTTCTTCATTCATACAAATACAATTAAGCCACTTTTCTCCACTCTTCCCTCTAATCCTCACATTGACACAGAGTCAGTGGGACAGTTGTTATTCTGGGGTTTGCTATCTGATAGAACAAAAAAATAAAGGACTTATTCATTACAGAATGGTTTATGTTCAGTGAAGCTCTGACTACCTGTTCTCTTTAGCTGTACTGTATTCTCATGTCAGGAATGAGAAAATACAAATTTGTCCATTTCATCTCTCTTTTGGGAACAAAAAAAGTTGTAGCAATTTTTGTTTGGACACGTGCTAATATTTCTTCCTGCCCTGGGACAGAATGGTTTGGAAATGGCTTTAACAGAGTGCTTTGGAAACTGTTCCCAGCTAATGAAAGCTATTAAGTAGCCAGATCTAGCTGAAGGAGGATGGCTTTGGTAACCTGTGTAGAGCAACATGCTGGTTTTGCTTTGCAGTATAATTAGCCTCTGGATGAGGCACCCTGCTTTTATTTTAAAAGTAAAATATACGTGTGGTTTATGAAAACCAAGCATCTGCCACAGAGACACTAAAATATGTACCTTAAAATATCTTCTGCTAATACACTGCTAAGTACATTAAACAAATTAACAACGATCCAAACGGACATTTTAACACTGAAGTTATGGTTACCTGTCACTTAACTCATGTATCTTCCCATTAACTATACTTCTGATATACAGACCTTACTTGCTTTAAAAATATATCTTCCATGTTTCTGAATCATCTTTTCGTCTACTGACCACAAGACTTGCTTCACTCCCAGAATGAGCAGATCTCATACATTTTTCCTCTTAATTGTATAGGATTGATTCCTCTTTATCATTGCTCAGTGATGTCTACCCTAGAAAAACAGAAGACCAGTTTGTCACCTGTCAGATGCTGGCAGAATAAGAGACACTGATTGATGGAACGATGACTTGAATCTCCCCACATATGCCGAAACTGCCCTAAATATTCCTTTGGCCGTGGTATTTACAGGAAAAAATGCTGGAATGTGGCAATAAAGGAAATGAATATGAAGGGCAGACTGACTTTTCTGCTGGTGGTTTTCGCTACACAAAAACTTAACTCCCAGGCGGTGACACCTTGTACTAATGAGAAGCACCGTTATCCAGTGTCTTTCTTAACAGCACATGAAGCTTACTTGAAGTTTCAGCTTTCTCTCCCCTACTAATAGAAACTAGAAAACACAACTAATGCATTTGATAATTAAACTGCCAAGTTACTTCATGGGAAACCGCTCACACCACTTCAGCTTGTGTTCAAATCAGCAACCGGCTGGAGAAACGTGGTGTCTTTTCATCATTCTGTTGTCAGAGGGCAAGCTTGGAAAACAAACTGAAACATGCATGCTGGCTTTCTGTCACTGAATAGGCGGTAGCCAAAAAGTGAATGCTGACACGGACTTAAAGATTGGAGATCCTGAAAGTGAGGGAGGCAAGTTTTCCTAAGATTTCATTAGAACTCTCCAAGAAGGTAAGGCAGGGCTGCACTTACAGGCACTGAAATTGTTGAGAACAGAAATCATTTCTGTTGAGAGTCAGAGTTGTAGTTCATGGGAGGAACTACTCTCAAAATCACCTCGTCTGAATGCAGTTTGATAGCTGGATAAGCTAATGGTGTGAATTAAGTTTCTGTCTGTACATTCCCTTTTATTTATTTGTTGATTTGTTTAGTTTGCTTTTCAGGGAGGAAGAGGCAGTAGGACAAGACCAGCTGTTTTAACATCAGGCTGTGAAAAACAGCCACCAAATAATGCAGTAAATTATTCCTCTTGTCCAGTGAGCAGCACTATGGAACCACCTTCAGTGAGAAAATAGAGATTCGTAAATACAGAACATTTCACCAGGATTGTATTAAGAAATCTTTGAAAATAATTTGTTTCAACTTCATTTAGAATAAAAAATGTGTGCATTTCTTATGCTGCATGTTGGTGGTAAACTTGAGACACACACAAAATGAACATACTTCTACATGTATAATAAGCCATGGTGCAAATGAGAAATCTTTTTTAAAAGAAATAGGTTGTTTTTCACTGAGGGCATTCTGAGTCTTCATTCTGGAAAACTATGGCTCTCATTTCAGTACGATTTTAATTGCAAAGTCTCTTTCAGCAGAAAAACAATGAACTGCTGGACAGGTAGATGAAGGTACGTGATTAATGGAGTTGTTACCTGGAAAGGGAAATATTCGGCCACATTAGAAGTCCAGCCTGTTTCTGTTTGCATATTTGGCAGCCTTAAAAAAAGACATTAACCAGTACTGCTGTGTCAGTGGGGTTATGTCATATTGTGTGGGGACACCAGTGGTTCTTCCCTATATGATATTCTAAGGTTAAAAAGGAGAGGGAGAGGAAAAAAAAAAAAAAATCAAAATCAAGTTGTTCATTTTTGCTGTTGTAGTGTTTCTTTTAGTGCAAAAATTAAAACATAGTTTTATTTTATCTTAGCCATTTGTCAAGGAAATAAGGAAAAGTTTAAACTTGTGCTCTTGTTCTTGAAAAAGCAACAAGCAACTAGTGCATGATGTAGTAACCTTTTCATCTAAGCAGCATTTCAGTGCTTGTATATGTTTGCAGAAAATAACACTTTTTTTTCCTGGCATCTGTCTGTAACGCCATCTGCTGCTGTGCTTCAGGCAGCTTCAACTGTGTGAACTTAGCTTTCCAGACAGTTTGCCAGATGTGGAGCTGCTGAAGATGTATCCTCCTTCATCCCCTACTGAGACCTTTGATGGTGTCCAGCAGACGCAGTGCAGAATGTGCAGACCTCAGCTGTAGTGAAAGCATTTCTTGCTTCCTCAGTTCTGCTTGTGACTTCACACGTCTGAGTCAGCAGGATGCGCACTGGGGACAGATAACAGCATTCTTCCTGCCGCTCCAGGTTTGAATTAAACACACGCAAGGAGAGCTTTATTTCTCTTTGCACATGACACACAAAGGAAACAAGTTACATGAGTAAGTAACAGCGTGGTCTCCAGGAGAGACACTGGGCCACTTTTGCTTTTCCTCCATGAATTGCAACAGAGAAAACCATTAAAAACGTTTCCCAGTCTTCTTGTATTACCAGTGGTGAATCTTTGCATCTCATTTTCCACCTTGTGACTGTCACTATTCTCTCTTGCTCTTTGTTTCCTATTGTGAATACCAAACTTGCATTTAGGAATTACAGAAAGAAAATCATTTCTTCTGTTAGAGTCTCTGAATAGATTGTGTAGGTGTATGTAAAGTCCTTTATTTTTTAAATGTTTTCCTACTGTTTGTCTTCAAGTAGGCCATGGGTAGTTGCTGAAGGAAATAAACTAATAAAAGTATGTACCGAGAGATCTTCTGGTTCTTAATTTGTAATTCCAGGGAAAAAAAATCTTCTAATCTTTTTCGTTTTCCCTTTCTTTAGGTACACTTAATTTTATTTATTTACGTATTTATTTTTCTGTCATGGACATTTATGGAAAATGAAATTAAAAATTCCTTGCTTAAGCATTCCCTTAAAGCAGACCTAAATTCTCTCTCCATAAGTAATTTTCTCATCAGATAATCACATTATGATCTGCTGACTCATAGACCTGCCCCTGTGACACAGCCCTGCTCTGAGCTCTGGGTTTATTTACCAAACAGACTGAACACACATTTCTTTCTTTCTGCTGCAGAGTTCGTATCTGATCCAATGCAGCAAGTTAACAGATATTGTGTGCACGGATAGAGAGGATTGTTTTTGTATTTTGCTATTCTGTGTCGAGGACATGCAGCTGCTGCCATCTTCAAAAGATCAAGATAATGTGTGAGCTAATAGACCAGACACGATTGCACTAAAGCAGTTTCAGGCTGAGTTTATGGAAGTAAGCTGTAGTGGCAGGTTTATGAATCAGCAGATCATAAAGTTGCAGTGAATGGAGGTTGAAAGCTTAGTATTTCTGTGCTGAGAAAATTACCCCGCGTCCAGAGGAACAGACAGACATTACAGCCATGACACCTCTGTGGATTTTGTTATGCCTGTCCTTCTCATGGACATAGGCCCTGAGTCTTCAGAATTTGTAGACAGAAGTGCCTTTAAACAACCTGTGTGTCAGTTTTGGACTGGGCCCTAGAGAAAAAATAGCCTCCTACCACCCCCTCTCCTCAATTTTGCATGCGTGTAAGAGGCTCTCCTGTAGGCTCTTGGTCTGTGCTTAAGAAGCAATCAGAAACGTGCCAGAACATCCAGGTGCATCTCATGTAATAACTAAGTGCTGCTCCTGGGCCAGCAGTCGGACCTGTGCTTTTTCTTCATGATGCTTTTCTGCAACGTACAGCAAGGCATGTGACCTTTGTCTGTGAATAAAATGTATCAGAGAATCATAGAATCACAGAATAGCCTGGGTTGAAAGGAACAATGATCACACAGTTTCAACGCCCCTGCTGTGTGCAGGGCACCAAGCACTCAACCAGGCTGCCCAGAGCCACATCCAGCCTGGCCTCGAATACCTCCAGGGATGGGCATCCACAGCCTCCTTACTCTTCTCCAGTGTGAGAAATGCTATTGCTGGGCTACCTTGGAGTTTGTTCTGTGTCCTCACGATGTTCTAGTGAGGCCAAACATCTGCCAACCTGTCTAATTGAGCGTGGCTGACAGCTGCTTTTGCTTCTGGAAGTCTGTAAACCCACTGAATCTAACTAGGAGCACAGCGTAGTTGTGAGAGATGTGTGAACTTGCAGCCTAATTCCGCCCTTAGCTGTGCAGCCCATCTGCCACTGCTGAGAGTGGCTTCTATTACTGTTGGTTCACATTTCGTGCTGTTGCCAAAATAATGCAAATTATTGTGTGAATATTTCCAGATTTGCTGCCAAGATAAGCAGAGCTAGCAGATAAATACCTCTTTGGCATCTGAGTTGCCAAGAGACATTGCTGAGCTTTGAACGAGCGTCAGCCACTCAGTGAGGAACCACCCACAGCTCCAACATGGACCAGATTCTCTCAGTGGTACTCATGTCTGACTGCACAACTGAGGAGCCTCCAAATTTAAGGCGTCTGCAGCAACTACATTTGAGTGTCTAAATGTAAGTGTCTGAATCTAGAGCTGAGCTACACAGCTTCTGGTCTGAAAGACTGTTAAAATTAAAGCCTGCCACCAAGCACTATCTGCCAACATATTATCTCATGGCACATTTTGTCATAAATGCTAGGGATGTGAGGAATTTAAGGGGGAAAAAGAGACGTGTAGATGTGTCCTAGTTTCATGAGAGACACATGCACTTAGACTGCTGAGGTAAACTTGTACAGTTCATAACTCAAGTAGTTTTTCAATTCTGAAGGCCACTCAGACTTTCAGACCCTTCAGTAAGGGTGATGGAGCACTGGAGCAGGTTGCCCAGAGAGGCTGTGGGGTCTCCTTCTCTGGAGACATTACTCAAAACCTGCCTGGATGCGTTCCTGAGTGACCTAATCTAGGAGTT
Source organism: Phasianus colchicus (assembly GCF_987193195.1). Classification (NCBI taxonomy): domain Eukaryota; kingdom Metazoa; phylum Chordata; class Aves; order Galliformes; family Phasianidae; genus Phasianus; species Phasianus colchicus. The sequence goes on from NC_143476.1 coordinate 2,703,167, forward strand.
CTGCTAAGGCAGGGGATTGCACTCGATGAGCTTCCCAGGTTCCTTCAGCTATAAATAGGAAGACTGCTAAAAAAGTACCCTTTTCACATCTCAGCCAGGATTCTCGCATTTATTTATTTTTAATAAATGATACAATCTTCTTCTCTTCTCTTCTCTTCTCTTCTCTTCTCTTCTCTTCTCTTCTCTTCTCTTCTCTTCTCTTCTCTTCTCTTCTCTTCTCTTCTCTTCTCTTCTCTTCTCTTCTCTTCTCTTCTCTTCTCTTCTCTTCTCTTCTCTTCTCTTCTCTTCTCTTCTCTTCTCTTCTCTTCTCTTCTCTTCTCTTCTCTTCTCTTCTCTTCTCTTCTCTTCTCTTCTCTTCTCTTCTCTTCTCTTCTCTTCTCTTCTCTTCTCTTCTCTTCTCTTCTCTTCTCTTCTCTTCTCTTCTCTTCTCTTCTCTTCTCTTCTCTTCTCTTCTCTTCTCTTCTTTCTCCTCTCTTCTCCTCTCTTCTCTTTCTCCTCTCTTCTCCTCTCTTCTCCTTTCCCCTCCTTCCCTTTTTCCTTCCCTTTTCCTTCCCTTTCTCCTTCCATTTTCCCTTCCCTTTTTCTTCTACTCCTCTCATTTTAATTTTTTTTTTCATTCCCTTTTTCCTTCCCTCTCTGTTTCCTCCTCATCCCCTCTCCTTTCCCTTTTCCCTCCTCTCCCTTCTCCTCCCCTTCTCTCTTTTCATTTTCTTTCCTCTCCTCCCCTCCCCTCCCCACTCCTCCCCACTCCTCCCTTCCCTTCTCCTCCCTTCTCTTCCCTTCTCCTCCCTTCTCTTCCCTTCTCCTCCCTTCTCCTCCCTTCTCCTCCCTTCTCCTCCCTTCTCTTCTCTTCTCTTCTCTTCTCTTCTCTTCTCTTCTCTTCTCTTCTCTTCTCTTCTCTTCTCTTCTCTTCTCTTCTCTTCTCTTCTCTTCTCTTCTCTTCTCTTCTCTTCTCTTCTCTTCTCTTCTCTTCTCTTCTCTTCTCTTCTCTTCTCTTCTCTTCTCTTCTCTTCTCTTCTCTTCTCTTCTCTTCTCTTCTCTTCTCTTCTCTTCTCTTCTCTTCTCTTCTCTTCTCTTCTCTTCTCTTCTCTTCTCTTCTCTTCTCTTCTCTTCTCTTCTCTTCTCTTCTCTTCTCTTCTCTTCTCTTCTCTTCTCTTCTCTTCTCTTCTCTTCTCTTCTCTTCTCTTCTCTTCTCTTCTCTTCTCTTCTCTTCTCTTCTCTTCTCTTCTCTCCTCCTTTCCCCTCCTTCCCTTTTTCTTTCCCTTTTTCCTCTCCTCTCCTCTTCTCTTTTCTCTTCTCTCCTCCTTTCCCCTCCTTCTTTTTCCTTCGCTTTTTCCTTCGCTTTTTCCTTCGCTTTTTCCTTCTCTTTTTCCTCTCCTCTCCTCTCCTCTCCTCTCCTCTCCTCTCCTCTCCTCTCCTCTCCTCTCCTCTCCTCTCCTCTCCTCTCCTCTCCTCTCCTCTCCTCTCCTCTCCTCTCCTCTCCTCTCCTCTCCTCTCCTCTCCTCTCCTCTCCTCTCCTCTCCTCATTTTAAATTTCTCTTTTTCATTCCCTTTTTCTTCCCTCCCCTTTCCTCTCATTCCTCCTCATTCCCTCTCCTTTCCCTTTTCCCTCCTCTCCCTTCTACTCCCCTTCTCTCCTTCTTCTCTTTTTTTCTTTTTTCTCTTCTCTCCTTTCGTTTTCTCTTTTTCCTTTCGTTTCCTTTTCTTTTTCTTCCTTTTTCTTCTACTGGCTCCACCGTTGAAGGCAGAACTCTCTTATTCTCTTCCACGTCTCACTAGAAAATGGAGAGTCTCAAGTTGTGACTGAGTAATTTCCACCTCACACAGACTTTGAGAGGAAAAAAGAGAAGCTGCCTCCTCCCTGGATCCCTCTGGCAGAGGCAAGCTACAACTACAGCAAAGGCAGGAGTGCCAGTACCTGTCTGTGGGTCCAGGCGGCCGGGAGAAGTTGTTCATCACGGCCTCAGTGTGACAGCGGGTGAGGATGACCACCGCCTGGCACAGGAAGGGCACGAACGTGCTCTGCTGCGTAGATGACGCGCAGCTGCGCAGGATGTAGAGGATGGGTGGCACCTGGAAGAAGAAGGGGAGAAGGAATGACTTGCTGCATCCTGGACTCTGCAGGGCCTGACCATGGACATTCAGCGCGTGAGCAGTGCCTGCTCCCTTGACATGCTGCAACGCCTAAGCCTAAATTTCAAACCAGCCCCCCTGTCCAAGCCCTGGCTCTGCGCTCAGGCTGTGCTGCTTTAGTACCAGAGGCAGACGGCACAGGGCATGGTGCAACAGCCAGAAACAAACCAAGACACGTGGAAGAAAGTCTCTTACGTTCCAACAGATGTCCTTCCCATGCATCTGCAGAAAGGTGGTCACCCACTTCCCAGCAGCACGCACGCGCACTCCTGTGGCTTTCCGGATGGTCTCCTTGGTGGCCATCATGAAGTCGACGGTGCGTTCGACGGGGAAGTTTCTGCACACGATCTGCAGAGAGATGAGAAGCAGGAGAGATCCCATCACTGCTCTGCGCAGCTCTTCAGAGCACCAAGCAGTCTGGAGGGCATTCTTAGCTCAGTGGCTTGCCGGCCATTCACAACGCTCCTGCTGTCCGTACCCTGCTATTTACACGGAAGGCGGCTGAGCCTTCGCTCAGCTTCTGCACCCATGGTGTCTGCTGACATGCAAAGCCTACCTCCCAGCAGCCACAGTCACACATGCACGCAAGTGCACACACACACACACACACACACACACACACACACATCATGGAGTCAGCCCCTTGCACTGCGTGCCTGAAGGCCAGCCATAGCTCAGAGCCTCCTGCTGCTTGCTGAGAACAGCGGTCTCAGGGCGACAGCTCATTTTGGAAACGGTGTGAAAGGCTGGGAGCAGCACAGAGTCGTGCAGAAGCCTCCGCACAGAGATCCCACCACCCCTTTCTGGGTCCACTTACCATGGCCATTTTGGACGTGGTCTGGAGCTGAGAGACAGTGCTGCAGGCATGCAGTCCCTCAGACAGGCTCCCGATGTCTCCTGGCTCCATGACTCCGTTGGCTGCTTTGGCTGGAAAGAGCCCAGGGAGAAAAGGGAAGTCATGCTTCTGGAAATGGAACCGCTCTCCACGGGGCAGAGACAGAGGACAGGGTGGGGACGAGAAGAGAGCTGTGCACGGTGCCTCTCCCTCCTGTAAACAGGGCCCAGCCCGTGGGGCTCTGGCAGTGCCACGGAGGAGGGCAGAGGGCTGGTGCAACCTGCTCTGCTCACCTTGGATTCGGAGAAGGGAGCTCAGACACGTGGCAGCCAACTGGCGGGATGCGGGCATGGGGTCGCACGTCAGAGGCGCCAGCAATCCCACCAGGGAGCCAAAGTGCTCGCAGGCATCTGCTCTCTGCAGGGGTGAGAGGCAGGAAGAAAGCTGTAGGCAGCCCCGGCTCTCCCTGGCTTCTCCGCCTGTGCCTTCCTCACGCCGTGGCACAGCATGCACAGCTGGGCGGAGCTCGCCTTCCAGCTCAGGGGCTCTGGGGAGGGAGCAGGGGGCATGCGGTGGGGCTCTTTACTCACTCGAAGCTCTTCGCAAACAGCCAGCAGCTGGGAGCAGGTCTGCAGGGCCCTCTTGCGCTCCCACACGTTCTCTGAGACCATGCATTTCTGCAGGACCTGGGGTAGAGCATCTGTCTCACTGAGGAGTCTTTGCTTTCCCTCCTGCCGCCCCTCTCCCTGTCCCTCCTTCCCCAGCACTTTCCCCCAAGGCTGCCCTGTGGCTCCACGTGGCCTCCAGCCTCACTGAGCACCGGCACTGCTGCCCCCGCTCTCTGCAGTCATCCTGCCTGCTAACCCGGGAGCTTTTCCTCGGCTGTGGCCTGCCAGGGGCTGGCTCCTGCCTTTCCCCTGCAGGGCCCATCGCTCTGCCCATTTCTGAGCTCGCAGTGAGCTGGCACGTCAGCAGGAGATTGCTCCCCTCTGATCACCCTCTCAGTCCCCAGATCTGCCCCCACTGCCGACAGGCACCATGCTTTCTCCCTTGCCCCACACATACTCACATGCACTATGTTCGGAAAGAAGCCGCCGCTGGGCTCTGTCTGGAGCAGAACCGCCATGAGCCGGCCCAGAGCTTTCAGGGACGTTTGCTGAAGCTGAAAGCAGAAGAGGGCAGTGAGGTTTAGCATCACGGCTGCTGCCAGAGCATAGGCTGTGTGTGCTGAGGTCGGGTTTGACCGAGAGGTGGCCGGGAAAGTTACGGCAGGTTACCTGCAGGTACTGCGCTGCGTGCTGTGACTTCCTGATCTTCAGCATCATCTCTGCTGAAGGGTGCGTCACGATGTTCTTGCAGCACAGGACCAACATCTCCCGCATGTCCTTGCTTTCAAAAGAGGGCTTCAGCTTGCTGACAGGAGGAAGAAAGGAAGAGAAATCAGAAAGGGCCTTTAGCAGTGCACTCCAGACTGGTTCAGACAGCATCTGACTTTCTCCTAATCGACAGCTACCAAGCCAATACCCCCAGCTCCTGCTGCTGAGCACTGTCTTCAGTTCCAGCAGCGCCCACCTCCTCCCCGGCAGCACTGAACCAGCTCCCTCTCTGAAGGGAAGGAGACCCCAACTCTCCCTTCTCTTCCCTGCCAGGGGACAGGAGCACCAGGGCCTTTCTCCCTGCCCAGAACCTCAGCTCCGCCGGGCACAACAGCCCAGCCTTCACTCCTATAGATGTGTCTCTTTGCCCCCTACCCCCTCCAGGCCTTCAGGAGCTACCCAAAATGGGGACCACCATCCTGCCTTGCAACCTCAGACCTTACCTCAGCTGCTCCAGGGCCAGAACCACCTTGAGGGGCACTGGGGAGACAGGAATGCCCGAGTAGTATTTCTTCAGCAGGTCCTGAAAGTCCCAGAGAGACACTGTCAAGTTGGGCAGGGGGCACATGAGAGCTTTTCCACCCAGCCCTGAGACAGACATAACTGCCACACACCAGCCCCATCACTCCCATGTTTCCCATGGAAGCACTGCAGGATGCAGCAGCTCGACAGCTGGTGCACCTAGCCCGCTGCCCAGCAGAGCCTCCAGCACCCAAAGTCCCCACCAGCTGGAGACATGTGGCTGATGGAGACCTGTATGCCCCCAGGGAAGCGGGCCTCATAGTGCAGCCCAGAACTCTGCAGGCAGCCCTGCCTCTAGGCACTCACCATCAGGATCTCCAGAAGCTTTCCCTTCAAGGAGGGGTTAAAGGATGCAGAATCACCCACAGCTTGGAAGGCAGAGCTGAAGTCGGTGATGCTCTGCACCAGTGCGAGGTTGTTCTGCAGGTCCTGAGGCCCAAGAGAGAAGAACATTCTTTGAACTGCGGGATGGGACAAGGGCTGCAAGGGGGACACGTGGGGGCAACGCTAAGGGAAGGGCTTGGGTCTTCATCTGGGCACAAACCATTCCCCGGGGGACCGTTGGAAAGGGAAGGTCCCTCTCAGCATCTCCCCTTGTGGAGGGGCTGCAGCTGGGCGCTCAGACACCCTGGCACGCTTTGAGCTCTCACCCGGCAGCTGCAGCTGTAGAGCATCAGGATGTTGCCCACGATGTCTCCCTCCAGGTGGGCGAGCAGCTGCTCCTTGGAGGCACGCAGTGCCAAGCTGCCGTGGGCGAGCACGAGAGCGCTGCGTGTGGCCTGAGCTCTCGTGCTGTCCAGCTCCATCTGTGTGGGAAGAAATGCCTTGAGACACTCGCTCAACGGCCCCCAGTGCCCCGCGATGCACCTGGGCTCCAAGGCAGAAAATAAGGCAGAAGAATGCCAAGATGGAAACCCGTAACGCTTTACCTTCTTGCGCCTGGAAATCCTCGCGTTGCGGCCTTTGCACAGCCTGGACGCAAACGTGGTGAGCGTGGCCAGGACTGCTTGGAAGTTACTCTCAGCCGCGTGGCTGAGAAGAGAGACCATTCCCTGCACAAAAGAACAAGGGGCAGTTGGCACAGGCCTGAATCTACAGATCCTCTCCTGAGGAAAAGGGCAGCAGGGAGGAGATGGAAAGGCGCGGAGCAGGGCCAGGAGAAGCCCTCTGCCCCAGGGACGGAGCGGGGATGCTCGCAGGAGCTGGAGGAGAGCAGGGCTCACCTGGGCCTCACATGGGTCCTCCGCGTTTGCTTCCTCCAGGTGCTGCAGCAGCTTCTCCTGGATGTGGAGGACTCCCTTACAGGCTCCCAGCACTGTGCCCAGAGCCTTGTAAAGGAAAGACTACAGGGGAAGGGAAGGAAGAAGCTGAGATGTGGCAGCAGCTTAACCTGTTGGGGGAGGGCCAGGTGGAAGGACCCACGCTCCCTGGGAGTCACTGAGAGCAGCTGCAGGGCCGAGCTTTATCCATCCCTGGGCAGCTTGCAGGGAAAGGCCCTCTGGGGGCACAGACTGGGGAAGCAGCATCAGCATCCCGCGTGGGCAGAGCACCAGCCGCAGCCCCAGCCCCAGTTGGACACCTGCAGCTGCACCGCTGGGTGGAGCCGGGGGGAACTCACCTTTTCTGCAGAGCTGCTGGCAGAGCTGCTCAGCCACCGGCTCAGCTCACAGCTCAGGGCCTCGATCCAGGCCTCATCCCGTATGGTGTCCATTGACGCCCCGAGGAACTGTTGGAGAACAGGAGAAGACGATGTTCCCTTGCCCTTTGCCTCTTCCCTCACTCCCAATTGCTGCAGCCCTCTGGGGAGAGGTGTCTGGAAGAACAGTTCCTCTCCCAGCTCCCCCAGCATTCCCTCCATTAAAGCCGCCTGCCGCTCTTCTCCTAAGACCCCCCTTGGGCTTGGGACAGAGCGGAAGAGGCAGCGCCTCAAAGGCTCCTCAGCAGCACTGGAGAGGCTGTTCCTGTCCCGTGGTGGCTCATATGGGAGCGGGGCTACTTGGGGCAGGCAAGCACTTCTCTGCACCCAGCAGTGCTGTACCTTCAGCAGACGGCGCTCCCACCCTGCAGTGTCCAGGAAGCTCTCATCTTTCCCTGCACAGCAACAGGAAGAAAAAGACCCTTACTTGGGATCAAGGCACAGAAGAAGAGCTGCTGCAAACCTGGCTTGGCCTGGGCACTTGACACTGCCAAGCTGGGACCCGCACCCCCTCCACCATGACCTGTCCCTCCCCACAAACACTGTCCCCGCAGGAACACAGAACTAACTGAGGGGACGTGAAGGGCCCATCCGTGTCCTGGAAGGGGCAGATCCCCGCGGGGAAAGATCCCCGGGCCTCAGCGCTGTCTCCCTGGAATGGGAACAGCAGCAGAGCAAGCACTGGGCTGCAGGCAATGCTTCGCCTCTGCCACCCTGCAGAGAGAGCTGCATTTTCACTCCCGCCCTTCCCTGCCTCCGCCTCTCCCTCCCCACCAGCACTTTACCTTGGAGACACTGCAGCAGCAGGGGGATCTCAGCGGCCCACATGGCCCCCACAGCTCTGTGGAACCTGCTGTGGAGGTTTTGCATCAGCTGCAAGGCAGCGGCCTGGAGTTCGCTGCCTGCAACAGGGCTCCCTGCCACCACCTGAGCGAGAGCAAGGAGAAGCAGGGTCACTTCTGCAGCAAGAGCAGCGGCTTCCCCCCAGGATGGAAGCAGCCAACAGCTCTGCCCGTGGCCGTGCTGCTTCCTCCCGGGGGCTGGTGGCACTGGGCTCTGGAGCATCTACTCACCAGCAGGCGCGCCAGCAGTGTCTGGGGAGTCAGTCGTGGGCCTGTGAGGAGAAAAAAGTGCTGAGTCAGACTCCAAGACGCTCCGTGCCCAGCCACGCGCAGCTCCGCTGTCCCTTCTGGGTGGTAGCACAGGTCAGCAGAGCTCACTGGCGGAGCTTCTGCTCCTACCTTGAAACATGGAGCTGAGGAAATGGGGATCCAGCTCCTCTACTCGCCGTCCTGTCAGATCCTCTCTCTCGGCCAGGGCTCGGACACAGCGCGAGACCGGGATCAGCATGCCGGTGTGCTGGGCTGGCACCACGAACAGCAGCAGCCGTGGCCACAGGAGCTGTCGGGAACGAGGCAGTTGAGCGTGTCAGCATTCCTGCCTCCGCTCAGAGACGAAGAGGACTCTGTGAATTTCCCTGAGCCTTGCGTGCTTCAGAGCACGCTGGAGGAGAGACCTGGGGTGGTGGGATGAGGAACAGGTGGTGCGAAGGCAAGGAGCAGCAGCAGGGCAGATGTGACTTACTTTGGACATCCCTGTCGCAGAGACGTCCAGAGACCCCAGGATGTCCATGCACAGCTCCTGCAGAGCTCCTTCTTCCTGGGCTTCCCGGGCAGAAAGGTCTCCAGCTGCCTGCACAACAACGGTGTTGAAACCCGGTTACCTCAGTTCTCAGGAGCCTCTCAGGAGGCTCAGGTGCGGCCCCAGCGGTGCTTCTGTGCCACCCTCTGAGCAGCACAGGTCTTCCCAAAGAAGATGCTGCCCACTGTCCTTACCCTTCTTCCAGCGGTGCGGCTGAACTCAGTGAAGATGTGCCCCACCACATCCCAGGCTGAGCAGCTCCGGGTGTTCGAACTGAGCAGGTCCTCGATGAAATGCAGAACTGCCGTCCTCACCTGCCAGGGGTCAATTGAGGGTGTGATTTTTCAGGTCAGAAGGCAAAGGGAAGCCACCTGCTCATCGGGGCAGCCCTTTGGGCACGAGCAGAGACAACAGGAGCAGAGGAGGAGCCTTGGCTCCTGAGGTGAGGGCCAGGCCTTAGCACCAGGCTGTGCACTTTCCAAGCACAGCACAGGGACCTGCCCGCTCCACTCTGCCTGCTCTCCCACAGGAGCCATCGCGACCGTGTGGTCAATGCCCCAGCACCTCTCTAGTCACCCCAGCCCTGCCCGTGTTGGCAGCAGCATCACCACCCCAACAACACTTTCTATTCCCAAAGCAGCTCACCCGGATCCTGAGGTCGCTGCACAGACACTGCACAGCCTCAACCACCTGGGGCAGCTTCTCCATCATCACGGGCTCTGCAAGAGATGCACAGAAGCATGAGCGGAGCCACAACCCCGATGGCAGAGGGGATCCCTGGAAGTCCCAGCCTGTGCTACTGACCATCAGAGCGAGCCAGAGCACCGAGCAGACCCAGTGCTGCCACGCGTCCAGCCTCCCAGTCCTCGCCCAGCTGTGACTGCAGAAACAGGACCATTTCCTCTGGGCAGATCCGGGCTGCAGGGAGGAAATCCCACGCTATGTTAGCAAGAAACTCACGCCCATTCCCGAGGTTTGTGAGAGAGGCCCTTTTGGCAAGGGCACTGCAAGCATTGCCAAAGCTCCTCTCCTTACCCTGCAGCATGATGCAGTGGGTCAGCTCCGCTCGATCAGCCTCGCTGTGCTGCTTGGTGTTGTCATAGAGCTGTGGGAACAAAGTCCATATGAGAAAATCACATCAGCACTGAGGACGGAAAAGACGCTGTGCTGCTGCTCTCGTCTCCCTGGGCACTCTCAGGAAGAGGACAGGCAGACAAAACCCAGCCTGCCTCACAGCATCCCTGGGGGGACAGGCACGGCTCTGGAACAGCCGTGAGCATGCAGGAGCCAAGGCTCAGCTGCATTAGTCAGGGGCTCAGACCTTTGCAGTCCTCCTCAGACTTAGGTAAGAGGGAAACTGCTGTGGGCACAGGGATAGGCTCCCCTTACCTGGTAGAACACGGCACTCATGACGTCCAGAAACTTGTCGTTCTGGATGACAGACTCAGTGCCCTCTAAGGCCTCCAGGAAGACAGTGAGGCTCTGCAAGAGACAAGGAGAGGAAGAAAGGGATGAAGCCACATCTAGCCACTTGGGAGTGGAAAACCTCTTTCCCAATTGTTTCTCTGCAGGGAGAAGCTCCTGCACAGGCTTTTTATCCCCCACCTCCCAGCAGCACCGAGAGTCTCTCTGCTCTCAATCGAGCCATGCTTGAGCATCATTTGCAGGCATTTCCCACCCAGCAGCCCTCTTCTCCCCCATCAGATGCAACTGGATGTGGTCCCCCCCAGTTGCTAGCACAGAGCTCCTCAGGCTCTCAGGCACCCATTCCTCCTTTCTCCAAGGGCTCCCCACCTCCTCCCTGCACCCCCCAACCCCTCGTGGCACTTGCACTGGCCCCACGTCCACCCTGAGCCCTGCACAGCGTCTCACCTTGGCCACCCTGCAGGTGTCTTGGATCTCCTGACACGGGTGCACAAGCCAGAGGAGCTGCTCCCAGACGTGCTCTTGGTGCAGCTCCTCTTGCAGGAGAACATCCAGCATGGCAGCCACGGCCCCGAGGACGGCCTGTTTGTCCTGGAGAGGGATGGCAGAGGCCCGGCATCAAAGACCAAAGGTCTGCCCTTCCTACAGAGAAGGCTTTCTCTTTCCCTTCCCCTTCCCCACACCCCCACGCCCAGCAGGGGATGGGCTCGCTCTGGAGGGCAGGCAGGTTTTCCCCAGACCCTCATCCCCAGCTCTTCCTGCCACAGTGCTGTGACATGCAGCTGCTCCCTGCCACAGAGCCACTTTGGGGCCCTTTGCAGAGCCAGCCCACTCCCTCCCATCACTGCTCAGCTGCCAGCCCACTGGGCACAGACAGAGCTGCCACATGGGTGCCCCCGCTGCCACCCTTGGCTGGGGGCGCAGCAAGGCTTACCTCCTCCTCCTGGCAGTCCTGCCAGTTCCTCAGCACAGAGAAGAGCAGCTCCTGAAGGTTCTCATAGATCCGCTCTTTCTCCATGGCAGGCCAGGGGCATTGGGATCCAGAGGACAAGTGAATCTTCACTCCATCCAGCCACTGTTTCAAAACTGAAAACAAACAAACAAACAAAAATAATGAATAATATATATATATATATATATTTTTTTTTTAAAGAGAGTGAGAGAAAAGGCAGCCTGTGAGAGCCTGCAGCAGGGCGAGGTGCAAGGGCTGTCCCGAGGCCCCCTGCTCTGGAGCCAGCACTCACCAGCACAAGCGAGGCGCAGGGTCCGGCCGCTCCTCACCTGGCCCACCACACTGCGCAGGCCAGCCAGCATCAGCCACGTGAAGGGGATGCACTGTGGAGCTGCAGAGAGGAAGGAGAGGTCCACAGTCAGAGCCCTGGCAGCAACAGAGGAGGGGGCGAAGCCCTGCATCCCCCAGAGAGGAAAGACCCCTTTCCCCAGTTGTCATAGGTGTAGGGTGGCTGAGAGCACTCTACCGTAGATGCCGAACAGTTTGCTGAGGGTGATGAGCACAAAATCCTTGGGTCTCTCCCCGATGGCCTTCAGCTGGCCCTGGAGCTCAGCCATCACCAAGCTGAAATGCATCCGGGCCAGAGCCACCAGGACGTTGCTGGCAGCCGTCCTCACGTTGTCCCTGACACCCTGAAAAGGAGTCACTGGTGACACACCGTCCAGGAGACTGCCTGAGGCCCCGGGAAGGGCTGAGCCACCGCCGTCCACCAGCACAACACCAGCACGGGCAGCGGCTCCCTTTGCCTTTGGCTGTAACCCCTCACCTGGGCTGCCGTCAGGTCCCGGGACACCTCTGCCAGCAGCCGGTTCACCACTCCGCACGGCGGGCGGCTGTCGTCTTCCCACAGGGCGCCCTCCAGCTCGCGGTACACCTGTGCTCGATCACCCTGGGGACAGGGACCAGTCATGCTTTGCTTTGCCCTTGCTCTCGGGGAGCCGCCCACTGCCACCCATCACCGTGCCGGTGTGGTGCCGCGGCCCGGCACCCACAGGACCACGGCACTGCGCCACGGCAAGGATTCACGGCCGGACGTCCCCAGCTCACCTCCCGGTCTTGCAGGCGCTGTTGCAGCACAGTCACAGCGGAGACAGGGACAGGGCTCGGCACCCTGCTTCTCTCCCTGCGACGCGTACGTCTGGGCACGCAGCCCACACAGGCAAAGAGACCTGGAAGCAAAGAGCGGAGCAGCTGCCGCCGGTGTCGCTCGGAGCCAGGGCCGAGCATCCGGCCGGCTCTGGGAGGAACGCTCCTCCAGCCCCACGGTTGGCGGGGACGGGGGAGGGAGCTTTCCCCTTGCTGGGGTGCCGGGGAAACCACGGCGGGCAGCTGCGCTCAGCAGAGCGAGGACGGTGCTGCCGGCGCGGCCTGAACTGACTCTGGAGGCACACGTGCGCTCGGGCGGCGTCACGGCGTGCGGAGAGGTGGAGGGACTCACCTCGAAGGGCTCTCAGCCGCTCCATGACAGCAGGAAATCTCCAGGTAGACGCAACGCTCTCTCTGGTTCCGCTTCCTGCGGGTCCCACAAGCGGACTGAGCCACCGCTCCCACCGCTGCCACGAGGGCGCACGAGGTACCACTGTGACATCACAGCGCAGTGTCACCTCACAGGGAATGGCTGGGGACCAGGCAGCACGCAGGGCAGCCCTGCAGGCCCCCAAACGCAGCATGTTCTGTGATGCACTCGGCTCTGGGGTTCCGGTTCCATGCGGAATTCCTTCCATGAAGTTGTAATAAAGACATTTTACTGGCTTAATAAATAGGACCTGAACTGGTAAAGTACTTCACGAGGGCTTAATTTTAAGATTTAGGTCTCAGAAGGAGCCCTTGGTTACCAAACCCCAGCAGTTTAGCAATACTGGTGCACCAGCACATGAGCACTATCCTAATGGATACCACGGTTACTGTAGAAATTCCCTGTCTCACTGTAGAAACTAAAACATACTCCTGGCTGATTACAATAATTTTCTGTCCATTCTGATGCTCTGAAACAATAAATGTGCATAGCTCAATTACATTTGATGCATAGAATGTCAGCAATCAACATAGTTTAATAACTTTTCTAAGAGTGAAGGGATTTTCACTATTTTTGAAAAGAATCCATAATTGCACACTCACTCGTGCAAAATGAGTTCATCTTGTTAGAGGGTGGTTCTTACTGGAATGAAATGCGCCGTGCTAAGTAAACAGCTACAGTCAGATTGGCACAAAACCCAAACACATTCCAAGGAGAAATGTTTATAACAAATAAAATGAAATGAACACATCTTACGAGTGCTTTTAGAAACGTGCTCCTGTTACTCGTTACAAAACAAATGGCTGCAACATACATAAAGTGAAGGAAAACACCAAACAAATAAGGCAGGAACAGGCTCAAAGTGAATGCGTTGTCAAATGAGCAAGAAGAAAAACTATGAAAAATGAGGCATGCTTCAGCAGGAAGGTATTTGTGAAGAAAATGCTGCCAAATATAAGGCACGTATTTATTCTGTGCTGAGTAACTGAAGAGCCGCATTTACTTCACGGAGATGTGCTGCCAGAGCTGCACAGTCAGCACAGAGTTTGAAAGCAGAATGCATGTCTCTGAAGACAGGTATGCAAAGCCATAAAACCAATGGCTGAATGATGCAGAACAGCATCTCTAAAAGCATCTCACCTTTCTGGAATGGCTGCTGTTCCTATGTGATATGGGTTCTTTCAAACTGCACGTCAGACCTGACACCTCTGTGTGAGCTCCCAACCCAGTTCTGAAAGACAACACTGAACATTTTGGGTGGGCTTTGGCTTGCAATGTGTACTTTCTCTCTGTGAGCTAAGCCCCCATTATGCTCTGCATAGACGTAACTAAAACAACTGCAGCCTGAAGAGGAGTTCAGCTCATCCTATCTCTGGATAGCTAAACATCTCACAGGCTCCATAGGCTGCACTGCTGTATAGGCAAATGGATACAGTGAAATAAAGGAGACTGCTTAACGGAATTGGAAACTCCACTGCAGTGCCTTTTATTACTTGGTCTTATCATTCTGTCTGTTTGGAAAAGGGGAGCTGTATCTTTGGGAAGCCTTGACCTGGTCCAGTTGAAACGTGTAATTCCCAGAGGCTCATCAGAACAACACATCATGGTACAAGGTGATGTAAATGTCCAGCTGAACCCAGCCCCAAAGCTTTCTCTGCAGGAATGCGATTGATGTTGGTGTGGAGCTGCGACAGCCAACTCACAGCCCATGAAAGGACATCTTGTTAATGCTCCAGAAGAGGGGAAAGATAAATAGCTCTCTAAGTTCTGTACTTCATATACCAGCCACAGTTACGGCTCTTCATAAATATTTTCAGAGAGACATCAATCAGAAATGCCACTTTATTTCTTCCCACACCTGAACCCGTGAGGTTTTATTTTGGGAAATTAAATCTACCTACTGCACACAGACAGACTGTTCCCTGGATACCACGGAATGAACGCAGTAAAGTGATCTCTGGGCTGTGCCAGGGCTGGGAACGCTCTCCGACGTGTGCATCCTCTTGCCCTTACAGGACAGAAGAGCCTGAAACGCTGGAATTTGAATTGCTTAAGCATTTCTTCACTAAATGCTGGCTTAAATATTATCTCTCTGTCACTTACAGGTATTTGTATTGAGCTCAGCTGTTTGGCTTTTTAAAGGAAAAAAAATCTGAGACATTACCATCTCAGTTTTTGTACTAATACGATTTGACAGCAGCAGTAAAACGGAGCCATTGCTAATTGCTTCTACATAGAGATTATTAAGGAATTTCTATCTGAACAGCAGAATACTTGCATTTCTAATAAAACCTCTAGAAGAGAAATCACGCTTTGGTTCTGCTGATGTGTTCTTATCAGTTATTGCAGCTTTCAGGTAACTCATAGTTTGCCCTTATCAAACTTTCTGTTTAGGGGAGCAACTCATGTGAGAAAGGAGGAAAGATGATACGTGGAAAGTATTACACACACTAATCTCTATTGTAGAAAATGCTGGCATACAAAATAATCTCCTTTATTAAAAAGCGTACAGTTAAGAGTCCAGCCCACATGAAGATAGAAGCTTCACTTCTTTTGGTGTCTATCTGGAGCTCTGCTGCTACATTTCTAATAACATTAGAAACATGACAAACCTAGCTAGCAACACTAACCTTAGAGTCTAAACCATGAAAAAGAAAAGGGAAGGCAGCAATTTCACATTTCCACTGCTGTCACCGTCCCAGGAGGTGACTAGGCTGCATTATTTTCAACAGCTGAAGTCATCAGGGCCCAAACTGTTTAACTGTAACTCTGAAAGTCACAATTAATACAGTACAAATACAAGTACTCTGCTATGCAGTGTGTCCTGACTCAGACTGAAATTAAAACATGATTGCTTATCTCTGTGGCTGAAAGGAAAAACTGAAATCTTCCATTGAGTGCAGCAGTCAGCTCCTCCAGCTGACACAAGGCCAAATGTTCTATTGCACTCACTCATAAATAAAGCATGGGGCAGATCTGCTAGGTTTACAAATTGCTGGAGGAGATGGTGTCTGCAGATTGCCTTTCCTTTGCCCTCTTCTACTACATGTGAGAGGAATCCAAACTGAGTTCTTCCTCTGCCTGGGGCATTTGGAACCCACACAGTCAGATCCGATACTAGGAGAAAAATTCTAAGAGTGGTGAGGTGCTGAACACCTCAATAGAAACAGAAAACTCTCCAAATCCTGTCCTTATTGCTTGTGTCCCACACTGAAGTTAGCTTTTTCCTTCCCACCAAGGGCCGCAGTCTTTGATTCTCTCCATCTTCCCCCATCTTGCTCCCTTGTCCGTCACAGGAAAGCTTTACTTTCTAAAGTGCACACGATGCCTTGTTTACCTGCTGCCATGCTGCTCAGTGCCGTCTCTTCTCCTGCTCTGTGTTGGAATATATTCAGACACAGCCTGATTTTCCAAGAAATCAAGCTCACAGTTCTGTTCCGACCATTACTGGATTGTGGAAGGATGCTCCCAGCAATATGCCATTCAGCAGGTAGAGCTTGTTGCTGGGAGGATGGTAAGATTTGACTCAGAAAGAAGGCTGTCACTGCAGCCAAAACCTTGTCAGAAGAGAGACGTGAGCTTGTCATTTGTCCATTGCATTCCTTGCAGGTTTGATATAGCACATGAAGATTTCGGTACATCAGCAGTGAGCTTTCACCATTCTCATCTTCACTTGTGATTGCTTGGGTGATTTACATACCAGCAGCACAAGGAGCCTTTATACTTCTTCTTCCTTTGTTTTCTTATTGGAAAACCACTGTGAGGCAGGTAAAATGGTTTACAAGTGTCAGTGCAATATATTTGCTTCTAGTAATGCAGATGTATTGATGCCTTGTTTTTCATCTGGCGAATGTACTTTGTAAGTTATGTACTTCTTTGTAAGCCGTAAGCAAGTACTTTTAATTACTGATACAAATTATTTTACCTGGACTTGAGCAAGGCCTTTGACATGGTCCCCCACCACATCCTTCTCTCCAAACTGGAGGGATGTGGATGTGATGGGTGGACCACTCGATGGATAAGAAACTGGTTGAAAGGCCGCAGACAGAGGGTGGTCATCAATGGCTCCATGTCCAGGTGGAGGCCGGTAACGAGCGGCGTCCCCCAGGGATCTGTCTTGGGACCGGTGCTCTTTAACATCTTTATCAATGACATCGATGACGGAATCGAGTGCACCCTCAGCAATTTGCTGACGACACCAAGCTGAGTGGTGTGGTTGACACGGTTGAAGGACGGGATGCCATTCAGAGGGACTTCGAGAGGCTGGAAAGGTGGGCCCGGGTGAACCTGATGAGGTTCAACACGGCAAAGTGCAGAGTTTTGCACTTGGGCCGGAGGAATCCCAAGCATCCCTACAGACTGGAAGGAGCGGTCCTTGAGAGCAGCCCTGTGGAGAAGGACCTGGGGGTCTTGGAAGACGAAAAACTTAACATGAGCCAGCAGTGTGCCCTTGCGGCTCGGAAGGCAAATGGGATCCTGGGCTCCATCAGAAGAGGGGTGGCCAGCAGGGACAGGGAGGTGATTGTTCCCCTCTACTCTGCTCTTGTGAGGCCCCATCTGGAATACTGCGTCCAGGTCTGGAGCCCCCAGTACAAGAAAGACAGGGAGCTGTTGGAGAGGGTCCAGAGGAGGGCCACAAAGATGATCAGGGGATTGGAGCACCTCCTCTATGAGGACAGGCTGAGGGAGCTGGGCTTGTTCAGCCTGGAGAAAAGAAGGCTGCGGGGTGACCTCATGGCAGCCTTTCAGTACCTAAAGGGAACCTACAAACAGGAGGGAAATCAACTCTTTGAAAGGGTGAGTGACAGCAGGACAAGGGGAAGTGGTTTTAAGCTGAGGGAAGGGAGATTTAGGTTGGACGTCAGGGGGAAATTCTTTACGGAGAGAGTGGTGAGGTACTGGAACAGCTGCCCAGGGAGGTTGTGGATGCCCCGTCCCTGGAGGTGTTCAAGGCCAGATTGGATGGGGCCCTGGGCAGTCTGGTCTAGCATTAGGTGGGATGGTTGGTGGCCCTGCGTGTGGCAGGGGGGTTGGAGATTCATGATCCTTGAGGTCCCTTCCAACCCTGGCAATTCTGTGATTCCTTGATAAAATTCCTTACTACCTTCAGTTTTACAGCCAAAGCAGTGTTTGAGCTGGTAATGTATTCTTGAACAGCATTGCTGCCTTTAGCATTTGCATGTTTAGATATGAAAAGAGAACTTGGTCATTATTTCACGATGAGAGAACCTTGATTTCACACAACAGAATTACAATACTGTAAAATGCCACTGTAAGAATGTGGCTTTTCTTCTTTCTTTTTTTTTTTCTTTTCATTTTTTTTTTTTCTTATTGCAATGGTGAGTGTATGATTGATTCAAGATAAAAATGTTGTTTGTAAGTCAATCTCTATACCTGTTTTGAAAAATATGTGTTTTTATTTCTCATTATTTAAAAATTGTCTGGCGTGAAGAATCACGAGGTCACTCATGCTACAAGATCAGTAAATATCTCATATCAAGGTTAGAGAACATTCTCTCTGTGCATTTTAACAGAGGAGCTGCATCTGTACGTAACTGTAGCTACACACGATGAGCTTTTCTTGAAGGTAGGCAGGAAATTTGGTCTGCGCTGGAACAAAAATCCAGTCCTGTTTTGACTGCTCTACTTTTCACTGAGATAAAAAAATGGCATCATTCTGCAGGATGAACTAGATATACGGAATTTGGCACTGCCCTTAAATTGTGTGTAGTGAACTGAGGGACATCAGAGCTTTACAGATTTCTACATATTCTCATGGAGAAATCTAGAGAGATCACAGGACGTAACACTGAGCTTCCAAATGGATAACAAAACACTGATGTTTTTCAGAAGACCAGAAGCTGTAGAGGACCAAGTAGCCTGGCTAGAAAAAGAGTGCAATGAATAATTGGCTGGATTAAATGAACTGCAGTGTATTTGCAGTGTTTATTCTGGAGTACTGCAGGACTTGACTGATTTTTGGCATCCTATGAGGAGATACTACAGCATTTACATTCTGATTAAATCATAGAATCACAGAATGGCCGGGGTTGAAAAAAACCACAATGATCATCTAGTTTCAACCCCCTGCTCTGTGCAGGGCAGCCAACCACTAGACCAGGCTGCCCAGAGCCAAATCCAGCCTGGCCTTGAATGCATACAGGAGTGGGGCATCCACAACTTACTTGGGTTTTCACTTTCTGGTAATATTCCAGAGATGTCATGCAGCCGGGAGGAGAGGACCAAAGTGACACCTGATGAGGACCTGCTGAAAACTGAGAGATTCTTCAATCTGTGTTTGTCTAGTCTGAACTATGGGCAAACTGTCAGGTGGATCCTCAGGGTCCAGAAGAATGTGTGATTGCCAAAGTGAAAGACAATTTGCTGATAGTCCATGGAAACAGGAATCCTCCTGGCCTCTGGCACTCAAAGACAAAGAGAACAGGAAAACCAGATGTGTTTCCCTGCCCATGGCAAACACCTGCCTTTCCATCCTTCCTGATGCCCACAGACGCCAACAGCTGATGCCCTCAAGTACAGGCAGCCTGGACTTATTTTCATTACATATCTTTGTCCTGATGTCCTTCTAGAACCTGGGACATTTCTCCATCTCAGGAGCAGAGGGCAGGAGGGGTCCAAAGTGAGGGCACGCTCTCCTCTATTTTTCTGGCACTCAAAGACAAAGAGAACATGAAAACCAGATGTGTTTCCCTGCCCATGGCAAACACCAGCCTTTCCATCCTTACGGTCCTTACTGCCTTCAATAGTGATATTTGGCTGTCTTTTACCACTTCATCTGTTTAGCCGCTGACATTCTAACGAAAAAGTACTTACAAGCATTTTTAATGTTTTTATATTAAATGTCAGAATTAAGGAACCATTATTATTACCAAATATTTAAAACATTCAACCCAGTGAGAAGTGAACTGATGTTGCATGTAGCATTCAGATAAGAACTTGACATTTCTCCGGGAAATTCTGTAATCATCATAGTGTTTCACAGTTTTCAGTTTATGAATACTAGTTAAGTCTTCACTAATACATTATCTTCTTCCCCCTTTATGCTTTCTATATTGCTTCTGAAGCAGACTTACCTCATGATTGAATAAATGTATAGTAACGTCCAAGGTGCTTGGATTGAACAAAAATAATCCCAGTATGGGGTTCAGTCAGACTTCTATAGAATAGGTGAATCTTATGCATTGGTGCCTTTAAGGACTAGAGATTTCCAATAGACGACAGGAAGTTCAACAGATGAAAAGTGCACCTAAGTAAAGAGTGCTGCTTTCATAAACTATAGTCTCATTGTCAGGCCTTGCACTGTCTCAGCAGATTGTTACAGAATGTTCATTCAAGCAGGAATTCAGAGATGCGTCTGAATTGATAACAACAACGAATAATTAAGAAAGCTTGACTGCAGTCTGCTTGAGGATTCCAGTCTGAAGTGTGTTCCACCTGATGACAACTGGGAATGTCTTTCTCTCACCATTAGAACCATTGCACCTCTGACTAAACACATAGCTAATCACCACTGAAAACCTAGGTGCAATTTCTGCAGTGCACAGACCGACTACATGCTGATTAACATTCAGAGAGATTGTGCAGGTGTCCTTTTAGGAACTGGCCTACAGTATGCTAAGAGGGATGGATGTGGGGACATTAGGATAACGTGCCCTCTGCCTTTTAAGACAGCCCCAGCAGAGCAGGTCAGCAGGCTGAAGAGCTGCGTGGGTCACCAGGGCTCAGAGACTTCACTCGGCCATCTGAAAGTTGAGGGCCTTCAGCCCAAGCTGCCCTTTTCCATGCAGGCAAGGAGGCCAAGAGAAGGTGGATCGGCACGGTTCTGGTGCAGACAGGGGCTGCAGTGTGAGCAGGCCTACACAGACAAGGCTGTGCCCACACAGAGTGACAGCAGCTTTCGCTGTGAGCAGATTCCCAGGGGGCCTGAGCCATGGCAGTTCTTGATGGCAGCATGTTCCAATCAGCCCTGGAAGTCTTCTCTGGACGTCTGTCGCATTCTGGAATCCACACTGAGGACGCAGTCGCTGTGTCAGAGCAGCTGGCAGAGTCACGGGGAACCGTGACGTAGTTGGCCCAGGGAGCAACAACAAGGCCTGCACTGCTCAGCCAGCCCAGGCCAAAGGGGAGCACGAGAGAGAGCAGAGGAGAGAGGGGGGGAAAGAGGGCCAGGAAGGAAAGGCCTGTGCCTGAATGGACGTGTAGCAGCAGCTGCTGACAGCAAACTCGGTGATGGCAGGGGCACAGCAGAGCAGTGCAATGCTGGCAGCTTCCTGTGTCTTTCACACAGGCACTGCAGACATGGCCAGCACTGGGAGATCAGCAGAACTGCTGCACACCTCTGCCAGCCCAGGCCAGAGGAGTGCAGAACAGTGAGCTGCTGCTGAGGGGAGAGAGGATGGCCTGAGAGCTGACCTGAGAGGCAGGGCTGGCTGTGTTACAGCAGCCTCTGTGTCCTCCTCCTGTGTCTGTGAGGGCCAGAGGGCCAGAAGAGAACATGCCCAGACAACGAAGCCCTGCTGTCCTCTGCTGCTCAGCTGGAGAGATGTTCCGCCTTCCTGAAGGACGCTGATCCAAAGGGAAGGAATCAAAGGAAGTCCAGGCTGGCTGTCCTTGTGGGCATCAGCTGCTGGCAGCTGCCTCTGTGCTGCCATGGGCAGGGCACAGCACACACAGTGTTTGCAGTTCCCTGTGTGACACTGGCCCTGGTGACCTGACAGCCATAGGGAGACAAGAGAAAGAGCTGCCTCCCTCTGCCAGATGAGGCAAAGGTGAGAATCCCAGAATCACAGCATGGCCCGGGTTGGAAAGGAGCTCAAGGTTCATGAATCTCCAACCCTTGGCTCTCCAAGGGTGCACAGGGGGCTTTGTTCTCCCTGTGGTGCAGCTTCAGTGCCAACTCACAGCTGAGCTGGTTGGCACACTGTGACAGCCTGCCGCTCTGAAGCTCTTGGGGCAGTGCTCAGTTCTTTCTGAAGTACTCTGGAAATGCTGCTTCTCCTTCACCAAGTCTGTTTCCAGACAGACGTCTTTTTCTCCTCTGTACACACAAACAGTATCTTGTAACTCCCTGGCACAGTGCTCAGAAGTGATACTTCTGGAAGCACGTCAGAGAAAAGTGGCCTTGTCCCAGTGGACTTTCAGAGCAGATGAGAACAAGTCTTGGTTGACGGCTTTCTTCTGCTTCTGGAACTGCACAGGCAGGTTGTGTGTTGTCATACTTTATGCCAGAGTGCCAAACTGAAGCAGTTTCTGCAACCTCTTTTTTTCATACTTGTCACTCTTTGCTGAGACCTTAACTTAGTCATTTTTAATGCGCTCTCATCTAAACTACTGTGTCCTCCAGTGTCAGTGTTGTATGAATCAGGACTGTGGGATTTCATCAGTGAAAGGATTCTGCTCTAATGACTGTCATTCTAAAGCTGATATTGTTTCTACCGCATCAGGCTTGCAGGAAGCATCTTTGATCAACAGAGAAATCAGAAAAATTGCTTTTCCTATTGCAGTTTCCTTTTAACTAGTGATGAAAGCTGTCAGTTTATTTTTGGCACCAGAAATCCTGGGATGCAACCAGGTTAGATAAGAAGTGAAACTGAGTGCACAGTAAAGGAACACAGATGAGATAGCATCACACAGCTCTGGAAAAGATGTTCCAGCTCTGTGTCTACCTACACCTTCAGGAGAGGAAAAGTACTGGCTTACTGAGGTGTCCTGGGTTGCAGGCTCTGTTAATCTCCATTTTTGGAAGAGCTGCTTGCAATAAATACCTTGTAAGGTGAATGAGCATGATAGAAGTAGGGTGTGAAAGAGATGGATTTGCTGTTTCCCCGAAGGTGCAGGAGTATTGCTGTGCCTACAGTCAGTAAACAAGGCAGAAATCACTGTGTTCCTCAGAATGAAAAGCAAAAGAATAAAAATCTTTTTGGGAGTGACAGCACGCCTGAATGAAGCACAAATCTAAACATTTAAAATAAGGGCTAGTGTCAAAGGGACTGGCAGTATTTCTCGTGAAGAAATATTTGATGCTTCTTTATGAAAGTCATCATAACAAAAGTGTACTGATGTCTTTGCTGAGGATTTCCTTGGTTCCAGCCTGAAGGTGTGCGCAGGCATGAGCAGGCAGTGCTGAGCTGCAGGTGAGTGCCTGTGTCCCACAGCAGGAAACCCGTGGATGTCTTCAGGGGTTTGAAATGGGCAGAGCTGTGAAACCTGGAGGCTTTCACTGAAATTGTCCTCTGCTTTAATTTGTAATCTTAGTTTCACCAATGCTTTCCAATATTATTTTCGTATGAATGCAGATACATGGGATAGGATTTAAAGTTTTTATGGTGCTGCTGTATAATTTTCTGCAGTCATCATAAGCCAATAAAAAAAATAAATGGTAATCAGGCAATCTATTAACAACCTGTGGCACGTGTCAAAACAATGAAATTCCTTGCTGGAAGACAATATTGCTATACAATAATGTGGCTATCCAAAACTGTTAATTATACTTGATGAGCTGGAGATAAACCTGAAATGCAGGACTTTGATCTTAGCCAAGAATAATAAACCTTATTATCGTTCTTAAATTGGCAGCTGCTATCAAAAGCCTGTGTCTTATTTCCCTTTTAGTAACACTGGCTAAATCAGAGAAAGTGATAAAAGAATTTCATGATTGCAGCTTAGGGATTCTTTCCCACTTGACAAGAAGAAATCTATGTCCAAAAATGTCTGTAAATACCTTTTTCTATCTTATTTTGCCAGATGTATTGATATTTGAGATGAATGGCAAAACCATTTTGCGTACATAGATAAGCAATGCAAATTTCCTGGATTGTTTTAGAGAAAAAAGCTCCGGTTATCTGATCGTTTCCATGCAGAAATAAGATTTACAGAAAAATTCTCATTATTATTATTCATGCATGAATAAGTTCAAAAAAGAGATGTGGGGGATGTTGTTTCAATTCCAGCTGATTGTAGGAAGGACTGTCAGGATGGAAAGGCTAGTGTCTGCCACGGGAAAGAAACACTTCTGGTTTTCATGTTCCCTTTGTCTTTGAGTGCAAGAAGCCATGAGGAGAGTGTGCCCTAAACTTGGACCTTTTTTGACCATTGCAGCTGAGATGGAGAAGTGTTCAACCTTCTAGAAGGACTTCAGGAAAAAGATATGTAATGAAAATAAGTCCAGGCTGCCTGTCCTTGTGGGCATCAGCTGCTGGCATCTGCATTGCTGCTGCCATGAGCATGGCAAAGCAGGTAAAAAATTGCTTTTCCTTGTGTGACACAGGAGCTCTTGACTTGATAGCTAGAGGGATGCAATAGAAAGAGCTGCAACCTCTGCCAGACATGGCAAAGGTGAGAGTGATGTTGTTTCAGTTAGTGCTGATGTCAGGAGGACTGTAAGGATGGAAAGGCTGGTGTTTGCCCTGGGCAGGGAAACACATCTGGTTTTCATCTTCTCTTTCTTTTTGAGTGCCAAATAAACAGGGGAGACTGTGCCCTCACCTTGGAACTCTCCTGCCCTCTTCTGCTGAGATGGAGAAATGTTCCAGCTTCTAGAAGGACATCAGGACAAAGATATGTAATGAAAATAAGTGCAGGCTGGCTGTCCTTGTGGGCATCAGCTGCTGACATCTGCATTGCTGCTGCCATGAGCGTGGGAAAGCAGGTAAAAGATTGCTTTTCCTTGTGTGACACAGGAGCTCATGAAAGCTAGAGGGATGCAATAGAAAGAGCTGCAACCTCTGCCAGACATGGCAAAGGTGCGTGGGATGTTGTTTCAATTAGTGCTGATATCAGGAGGACTGTAAGGATGGAAAGGCTGGTGTTTGCCCTGGGCAGGGAAGCACATCTGGTTTTCATCTTCTCTTTCTCTCTGTGTGCCAGAAAAAGAGGAGAGTGTGCCCTCTCCTTGGACCCCTCCTGCCCTCTTCTGCTGAGATGGAGAAATGTTCCAGCTTGTAGAAGGACATCAGGACAAAGATATGTAATGAAAAAAAGTCCAGGCTGGCTGTCCTTGTGGGCATCAGCTGCTGGCATCTGCATTGCTGCTGCCATGAGCATGGCACAGTAGGTAAAAGATTGCTTTTCCTTGTGTGACACAGGAGCTTTTGACTTGAAAGCAAGAGGGATGCAATAGAAAGAGCTGTCACCTCTGCCAGACATGGCAATAGTGAGTTGGATGTTGTTTCCATTGCTGCTGATGGCAGGAAGGGCTGTAAGGATGGAAAGGCTGGTGTTTGCCCTGGGCAGGGAAACACATCTGGTTTTCATCTTCTCTTTCTCTCTGTGTGCCAGAAAAAGAGGAGAGTGTGCCCTAACCTTGGACCCCTCCTGCCCTCTTCTGCTGAGATGGAGAAATGTTCCAGCTTGTAGAAGGACATCACGATAAAGATATGTAATGAAAAAAAGTCCAGGCTGGCTGTTCTTGTGGGCATCAGCTCCTGGCATCTGCATTGCTGCTGCCATGAGCATGGCACAGTAGGTAAAACATTGCTTTTCCTTGTGTGACATAAGCTGTTGATTTGACAGCTAAAGGGATGTAATAGAAAGAGCTGCAACCACTGCCAGACATGGCAAAGGTGAGTGGGATGTTGTTTCAATTAGTGCTGATGTCAGGGAGGACTGTAAGGATGGAAAGGCTGGTGTTTGCCATGGGCAGGGAAACACATCTGGTTTTCATTTTCTCTTTGTGTGCCAGAAAGAGGAGAGTGTGCCTGCAACTTGGACCCTTCCTGCCCTCTTCTGCTGAGGTGGAGAACTGTCCCAGCTTCTAGAAGGACATCAGGACAAAGATATGTAATGAAAATAATTCCAGGCTGGCTGTCCTTGTGGGCATCAGCTGCTGGCATCTGCATTGCTGCTGCCAAGAGCATGGCACAGCAGGTAACAATTGCTTTTCCTTGTGTGACACAGGAGCTCTTGACTTGAAAGCAAGAGGGATGCAATAGAAAGAGCTGTCACCTCTGCCAGACATGGCAATAGTGAGTTGGATGTTGTTTCCATTGCTGCTGATTTCAGGAAGGACTGTAAGGATGGAAAGGCTGTTGTTTGCCATGGGCAGGGAAACACATCTGGTTTTCATCTTCTCTTTCTGTTTGTGTGCCAGAAAAAGAGGAGAGTGTGCCCTCACCTTGGTCCCCTCCTGCCCTCTTCTGCTGAGATGGAGAAATGTTCCAGCTTCTAGAAGGACATCAGGACAAAGATGTGTAATGAAAATAAGTCCAGGCTGGCTGTCCTTGTGGGCATCAGCTGCTGGCATCTGCATTGCTGCTGCCATGAGCATGGCACTGCAGGTAAAAGATTGCTTTTCCTTGTGTGACACAGGAGCTCTTGACTTGAAAGCTAGAGGGATGCAATAGAAAGAGCTGGAACCTCTGCCAGACATGGCAAAGGTGAGTGGGATGTTGTTTCAATTAGTGCTGCTGATGTCAGGAAGGACTGTAAGGATGGAAAGGCTGGTGTTTGCCATGGGCAGGGAAACACATCTGTTTTTCTTTTTCTCGTTCTCTTTGTGTGCCAGATAAACAGGGGAGAGTGTGCCCACAGCTTGGAACTCTCCTGCCCTCTGCTGCTCAGAGGGAGAAATGTTCCAGCTTCTAGAAGGACATCAGGACAAAGATATGTAATGAAAATAAGTCCAGGCTGGCTGTCCTTGTGGGCATCAGCTGCTGACATCTGCATTGGTGTTGCCTTGAGCATGGCACAGCAGGTAAATGATTGCTTTTCCTTGTGTGACACAGGAGCTCTTGACTTGAAAGCTAGAGGGATGCAATAGAAAGAGCTGCAACCTCTGCCAGACATGGCAAAGGTGAGTGGGATGTTGTTTCAATTAGTGCTGATGTCAGGAAGGACTGTAAGGATGGAAAGGCTGGTGTTTGCCATGGGGAGGGAAACACATCTGGTTTACATCTTCTCTTTGTGTGCCAGAAAAATAGGAGAGTGTGCCTGCAACTTGGAACCCTCCTGCCCTCTTCTGCTGACATGGTGAAATGTCCAAGCTTCTAGAAGGACATCAGGACAAAGATATGTAATGAAAATAAGTCCAGACTGGCTGTCCTTGTGGGCATCAGCTGCTGGCATCTGCATTGCTGCTGTCATGAGGATGGCACAGCAGGTAAAAGATTGCTTTTCCTTGTGTGACACAGGAGCTCTTGACTTGACAGCTAGAGGGATGCAATAGAAAGAGCTGCAACCTCTGCCAGACATGGCAAAGGTGAGTGGGATGTTGTTTCAGTTGCTGCTGATGTCAGGAAGGACTGTAAGGATGGAAAGGCTGGTGTTTGCCATGGGCAGGGAAACACATCTGGTTGTCATCTTCTCTTTGTGTGCCAGAAAGAGGAGAGTGTGCCTGCAACTTGGACCCCTCCTGCCCTCTTCTGCTGAGGTGGAGAACTGTCCAAGCTTCTAGAAGGACATCAGGACAAAGATATGTAATGAAAATAAGTCCAGGCTGGCTGTCCTTGTGGGCATCAGCTGCTGGCATCTGCATTGCTGCTGCCATGAGTATGGCACAGCAGGTAACAATTGCTTTTCCTTGTGTGACACCGGAGCTCTTGACTTGAAAGCAAGAGGGATGCAATAGAAAGAGCTGCAACCTCTGCCAGACATGGCAATAGTGAGTTGGATGTTGTTTCCATTGCTGCTGATTTCAGGAAGGACTGTAAGGATGGAAAGGCTGTTGTTTGCCATGGGTAGGGAAACACATCTGGTTTTCATCTCCTCTTTCTGTTTGTGTCCCAGAAAAAGAGGAGAGTGTGCCCTCACCTTGGTCCCCTCCTGCCCTCTTCTGCTGAGATGGAGAAATGTTCCAGCTTCTAGAAGGACATCAGGACAAAGATGTGTAATGAAAATAAGTCCAGACTGGCTGTCCTTGTGGGCATCAGCTGCTGGCATCTGCATTGCTGCTGTCATGAGCATGGCAAAGCAGGTAAAAGATTGCTTCTCCTTGTGTGACACAGGAGCTCTTGACTTGACAGCTAGAGGGATGCAATAGAAAGAGCTGCAACCTCTGCCAGACATGGCAAAGGTGAGTGGGATGTTGTATATATTAGTGCTGATGTCAGGAAGGACTGTAAGGATGGAAAGGCTGGTGTTTGCCATGGGGAGGGAAACACATCTGGTTTACATCTTCTCTTTGTGTGCCAGAAAAATAGGAGAGTGTGCCTGCAACTTGGAACCCTCCTGCCCTCTTCTGCTGACATGGTGAAATGTCCAAGCTTCTAGAAGGACATCAGGACAAAGATATGTAATGACAATAATTCCAGGCTGGCTGTCCTTGTGGGCATCAGCTGCTGACATCTGCATTGCTGCTGCCATGAGGATGGCACAGCAGGTAAAAGATTGCTTTTCCTTGTGTGACACAGGAGCTCTTGACTTGACAGCTAGAGGGATGCAATAGAAAGAGCTGCAACCTCTGCCAGACATGGCAACGGTGAGTGGGATGTTGTTTCAATTAGTGCTGCTGATGTCAGGAAGGACTGTAAGGATGGAAAGGCTGGTGTTTGTCATGGGCAGGGAAACACATCTGTTTTTCTTTTTCTCGTTCTCTTTGTGTGCCAGATAAACAGGGGAGAGTGTGCCCACAGCTTGGAACTCTCCTGCCCTCTGCTGCTCAGAGGGAGAAATATCCCAGCTTCTAGAAGGACATCAGGACAACGATATGTAATGACAATAATTCCAGGCTGGCTGTCCTTGTGGGCATCAGCTGCTGACATCTGCATTGGTGTTGCCTTGAGCATGGCACAGCAGGTAAATGATTGCTTTTCCTTGTGTGACACAGGAGCTCTTGACTTGACAGCTAGAGGGATGCAATAGAAAGAGCTGCAACCTCTGCCAGACATGGCAAAGGTGAGTGGGATGTTGTTTCAGTTAGTGCTGATGTCAGGAAGGATTGTAAGGATGGAAAGGCTGTTGTTTGCCATGGGCAGGGAAACACATCTGGATTTCATCTTCCCTTTGTGTTTGTGTGCCAGAAATATAGGAGAGTGTGCCCTAACCTTAGACACCTCCTGCCCCCCTCTGCTGAGATGGAGAAATGTTCGAGCTTCTAGAAGGACATCAGGACAAAGATATGTCATGAAAATAAGTCCAGGCTGGCTGTCCTTGTGGGCATCAGCTGCTGGCATCTGCATTGCTGCTGCCATGAGCATGGCACAGCAGGTAAAAGATTGCTTTTCCTTGTGTGACACAGGAGCTCTTGACTTGACAGCTAGAGGGATGCAATAGAAAGAGCTGCAAACTCTGCCAGACATGGCAAAGGTGAGTGGGATGTTGTTTCAATTAGTGCTGATGTCAGGAATGACTGTAAGGATGGAAAGGCTGGTGTTTGCCATAAGCAGGGAAACACATCTGGTTTTCATCTTCTCTTTGTGTTCCAGAAAAACAGGAGAGTGTGCCTGCAAGTTGGACCCCTCCTGCCCTCTGCTGCTCAGAGGGAGAAATGTGCCTGCTTCTACATGGACATCAGGACAAAGATATGTAATGAAAATAAGTCCAGGCTGGCTGTCCTTGTGGGCATCAGCTGCTGGCATCTGCATTGCTGTTGCCATGAGCATGTCACAGCAGGTAAGGGATTGCTTTTCCTTGTGGGACAGCTGTTAAGCCATTCTGATTCACCCTTTGCATCCACAGCATACAGTTTTTTCCCACACTGCTGTTTCTATCCAGCAATGTGCATATGTGCAGTGGTACAGAGGTTGGTGGCCCTGCCTGTGGCAGGGGGTTGGAGATTCGTGATCCTTGAGGTCCCTTCCAACCCGTGCCATTCTGTGTGTGTGTGTGTGACTGGCTAAACACCAATTGTTGCTAGCTCAGCAGGTATACTGCTAATTATTGAATGTCTGACAGCTGCTTATCAACACTTGGCCACTATTTCTGGACACCTGCTCATCCCTGAAGAGAGAGAAGTTTGGAAGGAGGACAGAGGGGAGTCTCTTGATGCCTGCCTGTTGCATCCCAACCTGCCCACAGAGTGAGTCAGTTCGGCCTTGTGTGGAGGCCCTGGCTTCTTTGGAGTCTGTTTTTCTTTTGCTGAGCTTCTCCTATCCAAACAGAATGGCCTTACAACATGCTTTCTGGTCCTTAATACTAAACCCATGCAATTTGTAACTATTACAGTTCTGTAAGTGAGAATTGATCACATGATTGAACAACTGTATTTCTAAAATATGTTATGAAATAACTTCTTTTTACTAATACTAATACTAATAAAGTCTTTCTACTTTTTCAAACTGTTTCTAAGGGCAAATTACAAAACACATTGTGCTGGACTGCTTCAGAGCAATCCCACATTTGATAGCCAGTGCAGAAACAACATTCCATCCTACAGCATTAGCTAGTTCAGAGGTACCAGCCGTGTATCTGGATATGGCTGTTGTGCATAACTGGGGCTGAGGGATCAGAAATGACAGCTCCACTCTTGGAGACCACAGAACTAAAATGGAAAGATAAAATAGTTGCAGGGCAATTGTTCTCTGTGCCTGAAGCAGGGACCGATTTATGGGGGAGAGATTTAACAGTCAAATGAGGATTACAGCTGCAAGTCTGTGAAACAGGTATCAGGTGTCAATGAATGTGTTATCAGCTGTGATGAAGAAGAAATGAATTCAAAGCTGTGGGCAGGGGAAGGAAATCGGGGTGGACTCACAATTTTCCCTTACAAAGAACTGCCCAAGGAGGGAGTGGAGCTGTGAAACAGCAACAATATCCCATAGCCTTAGAAGGGAGAGTGGGTCTAAAAGCTGTAACACAGACACTGGTTAAGGATGGTCTTCTGGAACCTTGTCTGTGGCCTTATAACACCCCAATCCTGTCGGCACGGAAGGCAGACGGCACGTATCGGCTGGTGCAAGATGTAAGGAAATGACTGAACCCGTTCTCAAAAGACAGCCTGTGGTTCCTAACCCCTATACCCTAATGAGTCAGATCCCACACGGACAGCAGTGGTTTGGTGTGAGAGACCTCAAAGATGCTTTCCGGACAGCCTCTGGACTCAGAGAGAAATGGCTGCGTTTGTATGAGGACACATTGTAATCCTATCGTGATTCGTGATGATACTGTAGATACTGGAACTCCTGCTAATCCTTGTCTTTGCAGCATTTGAAGCAAGCAGCTGGTGCTGCTGCCATGCAGAAAGCTCCCTTCCAACCACTCAGCAAGCATTTGGATGAGACAGCTTCCTGCTGGGGAGCCCTCCGACATCACTGCTGCCTCCTCCAGAACCATACCTGCAGATGCTTCAGAGCTCTTCAGCATGGACTTCCTTCCTCCCATCAGCAGCTGCTCCTGCACTGACCTTCATTCACACTGGGATACCATCTGCTTCCAGCAGGAGCTGACCTGCGAGACAGAGAAAGGAAACGTGGGATGAGCACCAATGCAGAAGCACAAGGCTGTGTCACCACCACGTCTTGCAGCCTTGGGAAGTCAGCTGCAACTGCAGCCTTGGTCAGAATTACAACGGGCACCGTAAATTAAGTGTGACCTCTGAAGTTGTTGCCATGATCAGAAATAGACGCTGAAATCGCTCACATAACTGTCGGTGGTTCCCTCCAAATTCTTTTGCTTTGGGGAACAGATGGACTCGGAATGGAAGGACACGAGAAAAATGACATCTGTTTGAGCTCAGCAGACTTGAGAGGTGGGCCTGGGTGAACCTCATGAGGTTCAGCACAGCCAAGTGCAAGGTTTGGCATTTGGGCCGGAGGAATCCCAGGCATTCTTTTGTCATCGTGGTGGTTTCCAATAGACCCCAACAATGAGACATCAGGTCGCCGTGTGGGCTCCTGGGTGACACTGCCATTTCCCAGCCATTGCAGCCTACGGGCAAATAAAGTAAAATACTTCAGAAAGATCTCACACTGATTGCATATTTTACTGTTCTTTTACACAAAACAGAAGGGGAGGGCAGCAGATGCATGCAGCTGCATCAACACCCAGGCTGCTAAAGGAATGGAAAGACAGAAACATCAAATATCAATGCCTTATTCTAATGCAAGGAGGGATGCTTTTTTCAGTATTACTTTTTATCATTTAAAATAAGCAGTTGGCACTCTAAGGAAAATCCTAGGCCCCAAGTTCTGGCAGTGTGGCAATCTGGACTCAGCTGTGAATGATCCAAACAGTCTGTTCCAGATTTTAACATCCCTTATATGCATTCACAAGTTTTCTCTCTTGACTTCCCCTTACAGCCGTTAGATGCCAGCAAAACATCCCACAAACACTCCTTACCTCTGTGCACACAGGCACCCATCCAACCAGAGCCATCAGTCATTCCCAGCCATGCGCTCTTCCTCCAATCATGGTCAGCATCACACGGCCGTCACGCAGCTCACTTGACTCAGTTTTTCTCTTCTTTCTGGAGGTGTCCTTGCTTCTCAGCCTTACCTTCTCGTGATGTTTATCTCGCTCTGCAGCTCCTGCTCTGAATAGGCTTTCTTGGATTCCCGCATGACAGGCACAAAATGCAGCCACAGCCCCTGCCACCAAGGTCAGCTCTTCAGCACACATTACCTGAGGAGCACTTGGCAACTCCTGCAACCTGAGCAGTGCCAGGAAGACTGTTTCACTTCTGCTTCTCCTGGCTCAGAAATTCATTTTCCTACCTAGAAAATGGAAAAAGAAAGAAAAACAATCCTGACATAAGCAGACACAAGTGTTACTATGGAATTCTGGAAGGCAAGGGATTTGCCCCCTATGATGAGAAGTTGACTGCAAAGAACTAAGAAGAGCCATGAGCAGGTTGTGAACTTGTGGGTAAAATTAGGAAGTGCAGCAGTGCAGGGCTTCTGGAGGTGAGGGTCTGCTACAGCCGCCTGGAAAGAGAGCCTGTTGGTGGGAGCTGCTTACTGCAGCCAGCAGAAGCATCGCACTCACTGACTCTCATCCTGATGGGGGATTCCAGTCAGTCTGGGAAATCAGCATGGCTGGCTGCAAGCAATCTGACAGACTCCTGGAGTGCAGTGAGAATCACTCTGTGGTGCAGGCATTGGGCACAGCAAGCAGAAGGGAAGCATTGCTGGACATGGTGCACACCAGGGGTTACGACAGGAGGCGGTCAGGGCTGCAGTGACCATGCCCTCCTTGAGCTTGTGATCTCAAGGAATGCGGGCCTGGCAGGAAGCAAAGGCAGGAGCCTGAACTTCAGGAGAGCCAGCTGCAGGCTGTTCCAGGAATTCTTGGACGAGATCCTCTGGACAACTGTTTGTAGGGGCAAAGGGATGGAAAAGAGCTGGTCACTTTCTCAGAAAAAAACTTGCTCAGGTTGCACGCTGAGCTGCAGGAGAGGAAGGGGAGGAGGTGCCAGCACGGCTCTGCACGATGCTCTGCCACACTGGGCAGCTTGATCATGGCTCAGCAGTGGGATCCGACGTGGAGAAAGGGAGAAGGAAATCAAGGATGGGAGGGAGCCATCAGACACAGTCGGTGAGTGTCTGTGAAGTCTTGCAGACCCAGAGATTCCCAGGTTGTTTCTGCTTTCGTAGCATCTTTGTGCTGCAGGGTGAGCAAAAGGTTCTGCTGCTTGATTCTTCTGCAGGAGCCGCCTAAAAGGGAAATGGCCACTGAGCTGCAGACCAAGCAGTACTGCCTGACGTTGGCCAGGGGGAGCTTCTCCTGCTGCAGTGTGCTGATGACAGGTCTGGAGATGATCTGCAGGGCCAGCTCGTAGATGGGAGCCAGGAAAGGACATGATGGGAGGAGAGAGGTGTTAAGCAACAGCCAAGGCATGGAAATGCATCAGAAAGCCCTGAAAAGCGTCACAAAGCCACAGCCAGGAAGCTTGGGAGTATCATGAGCAGCATCCAGGATGCGAGAGATTATTTGCTACCATGCCAAATGGTAGCAGAGCTCCCCCTGCAGACATCCCAAAGCCAGACAAAACAGGAACAAACCCGGAGCTGTGCTGCACGCACCCCACAGCCACAGCATTGCAAGCTGGGGTGCCTTGCTGTGTGCTGCATTCATCCCAGTCCGTGTGAATGAAGACTCTGGAGGCAGTCAAGGCGTTGATTGAGCACGAGTGTGCTTTTATTATTAAATAAAGGACAGGAGGGTGTGAGAGGTCCACGGTGAAGATGGGACTCATCCTGTCTTGTCATGGAGAGAGTGGCTCAGAGCTCTCAGTGCTGCTGTCCGGTGCCTGGGACTGGAGGCCTGATTGAAAGTCCCCCTGCAAGAGGCTCTGCTCCTCCTCACTGACGCTGACCTGCTCCTGCATGGAGGTGCTGCTGTCGGGGCACTCACACTGTGCTTGGGATGGGCTGCACTGCAGAGACTCCTGGTTACAATCCAGGCTGGTGACTGTGGTGTCTGGCAGGCCCAGGTCAGCAACTTCAGCAGAGCCAGGTGTAATCAGAGCATGGACTTCGATGAGCTCCTTCTCTCCATTAATGTTGTTAGATGGAAGGCTGCTATTAGAACTGCAGCAATTTGTGCTTCCTATGAGCTCTCCACTGATGGAAGCACAGAGAGCATCCTCGCTACTTGCCCTGGATCTTGTGGGTTGGCAAGGGCTCGATTCACCTAGAAAGGATACACAGGGGTTAGTGTCAAACTTTCACAAGCTGAATTACGACAGTGGTTCTTGATCAGGGGTGAACTGAAGATGTTAGGAAGGGGCTGGAATGCTAGAAGGAGATAGAAGTGCAGAGCAAGCTTGAATTCTATGTTCCTGAAAAGCAGGGATTTGGAAGCTGCATTTGCACCCTTACCTGCCAGGACTACCACTGCTGTTTCTGAGGGCTGCCTGGCATTGCGCTGCAGTTGGCGTTTGCTCCCAGAGGATGGCTTTCTGAGGCTAAAGCAGCAACACCAACTGCTAGCTGGTGATTCCTCAGTCTTTCTGGGTGGATTTTGCCTGGAGAGAGAAAACAGCCAACGCTGTGAGTCGTGTGTGGTGCAGGGTGAGGGAAGAGCTGCACTGAGCTCTTGGCAGCAGTTGCTTGTTCCTGGGACTGCCTGGTTTCTGCAGAAACACAGCTTAGAAACTCGCTCTGTTTCCAACAGTTGAGGATGGCTCCGTTCTACAGCTCAGCCCTGAAGTCTTGCTGGCTAAATTCCCCTCAACTCTGTCAAGCAAGATGCAGAGCATGTGAGCAAAGGCTCCACAGCTGTACAGCACAGCATCTGAGGGATGGCTTTGATGGAGCTGGCAGGCATAACTGCTTTCTGAGGAACCGTGCAGCCATAAAGGAAGTTCAGAAGCAGAAGCATCTCAGACTCTTTCATTAGCACCTCATCGGCCTCATCTCACTGCCATGTTTAATTTCTAGTGCCAGCAAGTCTGACCAACTGCTCTGCTTAGAGGAGAACTGCAATTGGTTTCAGGTACGTGGCCCTGACATCTAAAAAACCCACCAGTAGCATAACTTAGTTTCAGCAAGTTTTGGCACTAGAAATCATGGAGAGAAAAACAGAAAAACCCACCCAAACAATGATGCTAGGTGCTGGAAAAGAAAGTCCTCTTTACCTGTCAGATGGAAAGTCGATGACGGTGTGGAATTTGCCCTGCCCAGCTGCAGGGCTTTCTTCCACTTCAATGTCCCTGCTGCTCTCTGTCACAGGGGGAGAGCTGCTGTGGCCTCGCCTCTGTGCCTGTGCCTCCTCCAGGCTTAGCAGCTTTGTGGCAGCAGAAGAGACCCCCACAGACTTGGGCCCTGGGAGAGAATTGTGCCCTGTCAGGGAAAACCACAGGTAAGAGCGAGGATCAGAAAGCAGCAGCACAGCCACTACAGTTCTGGGGGAGGTGCTGTATTTTTCTCAGGCTTGCTTATCCGAGTTACTGGAAGAAGAGGAGCTCAAAATAACTATGTGGGCAGAGGTGTGTTTATGGCAAAGGACACGGTCATCATTAAGAGCAGCTTACTGTATCAAAATAGGCAAGGAAAAACCCAAGGAAATGGTGGCAGGAACTGAGAAAACTTCGCTGCCACACTTGCATCAAGCTTCTCTTGTGTGCAAACCATAATAATGTCAGTTTCCTCCTTGTGAAGTTTGTGCTTGGACATTCTCAGCATCCAGCAACAGGATGCCAAATTCTAATGGAAGCCCAGAGGTCTGCTGTCCTCTTGATGGTAAAAGAGTATCTCAAAGGTACTGGAGAAGGCCTGCATTTGATCAAGGTGTCAGGTCATGATCAAGCTAATGGAGGAAGACACTCACCTGCTGCATCTGCGATGTCTGCTCTGGATTTGGAGCCGAAGAGGACGTCTGTGTGGTTGATGAGAAATTCCACCACATCTGACTGTGTCTGCAGCTCCATGCAGGCAGCTCTTCCGCTGGCGCAGGCAGACTCGTTCTGCTGTGATCTGTAGAAAAGGCAGATTTTAGAAGTCATTTCTCCAAGACCGTTTCCCCGAGTCTGAATTGTTGCAGCCAAAAGCTGTCAGCTGAGGCTCTGGAGACTTCCGCAGTGGGCAATCAGTGATGCCACTGCAGAAATTCCCCTGGATGATCAAGGACACGTCAGTCCCATCTCAACAAGACTGCAGAAATTGTCACCTAGACATTGTGCCCGTGGGGTTGGAGAATAGCCCAGGCTCCTGCGCTTCTGTCAGCCACAGATTTTACAGGAGAAGAGCACATTTGATGGAGAAAAAGAGAGGACTGCTTTTCTTAACTGGAGAACAGAGGAAGCGTTGAAACAGAACCAGAAGTTTACCTTAAGAGGTTTGGAGCCCACACAATGGCTAGGTTCTTGGCATGCATGTTTGTGGTGGTAGAGCTCGCAGCCAGACACGCCAAGTGTCTCATCAGGAACTCCAGTGTCCTGGAAAACAAGAGAGGCAAACGTTCAGCACCAACGAGCATGCCGTGCTGCAATTCAGAAAGCAAACCTCCATTCATGCTACTTCTTGTGATTGCTACTGTCACCGAAGATGAAGTAGATCCAACTTGACTGAGTGCCACGCTGCAGCACCAAGCCCCAGCACAGCCGCAGCCATCAGCTGCACCAAGCGTGCCCCCGTGCCCAGGAACTGACCCCATAAAGTAAGCCCATGGAGCCTTCAACCCTTCAGCATACACAGGCATCGTGTTGCCGGCGTGAGACAGAGCCTGGAACCGCATCGTTGCCCTCTGCAATGCAGCAGGGCTGAGCTCAGCAGGCTGAGGGCAGCACTGACCTGTAGTGAGGAGCGGGCAGCTGCTGGATGACGTCCTGCATTCTGAGCAGCCGCTCCTCCTCTGTAGCGGCACCAACAGCATCCTGGAGTAGTGCAGAAAGGGAGCGAGACACCAATCAGGCTAGTACACCACTGCGAGTAAACCTCGTGGGGCTGACAGCAAAAGGGCCTCCGAGCTGGGGCACTGCTGCAGCCATCTGCCAAGAGGCCCAGGAAGAGGGAAATGAAAGACGTGGCCTTGTGCTTACCGAGAACTTGCCGTACAGCTGGTGGGTGAGCAGAGGGTTCGGGAGCTCCCTGAAGTACATCTTGCAGAGGGAGCTCACGCTGTGAATGTCACGGACGGTGAGCTCAGGAATCTGCTCCGACTCAAATTCCTGCCTGGAGAGAGGGACGCAAACCCGGTTGAGCGAGAGGAAGGCAAGCCCAAAGCCACACCAGATGCACTCAGGCTGTGTCAGTCGCAGCACTCTTACCGCAGCCTCTGGATGTTGGACGCGACGCCGGACAGGCGGTATATCCCCTGCACCACGCCGTGCTGCTCAATGAACTCAGCGCAGCTCTGGAGGACCTGGGGGACTGAAGAACACGTGCCAGCCGTCAGTGGAGCTCCTGATTCAATCGTGCTGCAGGCTGTGCTTCACATCCCATCCACTAAGCCCAGCCAGGCTTGGCTGAAGCAAATACAGATGTGCTTGTCTCTTAGGAGCATCCGCCTCACTTTATCCTTCAGCCATCAACTCCCATTACACGTGTCTCCACGGCTATCAGCCTGCCCCCTGCTAGATATGAGCTCCCTTTCATCTTCTTCAGATGCCCAGCAGAGGAAGATCTCAGGAATGGGCAGCTCCTTACCATCACGACCGGAGTGGAGAAGATGCTCTCCCAGGTCACCGCCAAACACCCTTTCCTTCTCCACCTCCCGCTCGGTCGGTTTCTTTGGGCGGGCCTTCACCAAGGAACGAAGGAAGGTGAGGATCTTGCTGCGTTTCTTGGGCACTGCACAACAAAAGGAAGAAACCAGGTCATTTCAGGTCTGGCTCCGTTGGACGAGGCCGAGCACAGCACATTCTACAGAGCACGTCAGAACGGGAAGAACGTTACCAACCAGTACATACAAAAAGGGATTTTCTCCATGCCTGGAGGAGCCCAAGGCCAGGTTGGATGGGGCCCTGGGCAGCCTGATCTAGTCTCACATTAAATGTGGGGGCTGGCAGCACAGCCTGATGCAGGGAAGTGGAAGCTTGAGGATCCTTGAGGACCCTTGCATCCCAAGCCATTCTATGAAGATTGTATAGTTTCCCCAAGTCCAGTCATAAACACAGGAGGATTGGGCCAAATCTCTGCCCCAGGGTGTGCATGAAGGATCATCAACCCAGAGGACAATGTGGGATGGATAAAGGAGGTACTAAACATGGAACGCACCCCAAATAATACTTCATTTTGCTTCCCCACACCATGAAATGTAACATCCCTACCTGGCTTTGGCACAGAGTTGATGAGTGCCTCAGGAATGTTCTTATTAATGAGTTCCACACACTCCCCTGGGAAAAATCCAACCTGTAACAAGAAGAGAAGAAGAAAGGCCAACTATTGCATACAGCACTTCTCAGATCTGAACTCTTAAACCTAAAGCCACGTAACATTTCCCTCGGAACGTGCTTGCCTGACGTTCCATAAGACTATCCAGCAGAAAATGGCCATAGTTCACAGCATAAAGGTAATAATTTTTCAACATTAGCAGCCAAAGGCAAGGTCCCTTGACACCGACACAGGGAAACTGTTTATGTCCACTAGGCATCCTGAGCAGGCAGAGCAGCTCTAAGCTGAGATTCCTGCCTTTACTGAAGTTGCACTCTCCAGTCTGAAGCTTGTGCCTACCTGGAAGCCGAGCTTGCCTCTCCACCAGGGGGTCAGCTCCTTTGGTGGCATGTCGATGACACACACGATGTCTCCCACCTGCAAGAGATTGCAACGTCAATCCCAGCTTCAGCACGGCTGGGAGGAAAGCACAGCTCAAATGTCTGCATTCTTCTGCACTGCCAAACATCGCCGAGCATGAGAGCACTTGCACCAGTGCAGCTCTGAAGGCATTTGCCATTGTAAAATTGAACAACAAGGAACGCCTTGAACTGCTTACCTCAAAGGAGAGTTCATCTGCTGCCTGGGCAACGTATCTCTTAATAGCATGGGCAGCAGCAATAGCTGGAACATTCACAGGTGCCACCTCATGGTCTAGCAGGGGCTTCCCCTTGTTCTCAGCCTGAAACAGAGAGCACAGGCCACGGTGAGGAGCTGGGAACCAACAAGGAGGACTTCAAGGTGAGGAGCACATCTGCAGAGAAAGCTGCAGGAAATGCACTCGGTCCTTATCATGGGCACTTCAGAAGGAACTGCAAGTCTAATAACGGCTGTTTCTCTCCCTGGTGTGCAGCAGGCACACGCCAGCAAAGATGCATCTCTCCCCATCCAGACTAATCAGCAATGGCACTGACACAGACAGGTGGCCTTGTGCATTTTGCCACATCCTTTCCTGCGCTGTTTGTGCAGGAAGGCTGACTGTTTAAGATGCTAGGAGACCGTGAAGAGGGAAACCAAAGCTACGGCTGCAGTTACAAGGTGCAAACAGTGCCATTGCAAGCACCAAGCAGCTCTCTTGAGCAGTCCAACCAACAGCGAGGCCAAACAGAGCAGAGAATGATTGTTGTTTCTGCAGCCATTTCAAGGGAAAAGTCAGTAGAGGACAAACACAACAGCCGAGATGGCTCTGGTACTTTGATAAACTTGCCACGCTTGCACTACTGTCTTGCCACAGAGGAGCTCTCTTGGAAAGCAGGAGAGCACATCTGCGGCTCACTCTGCTGGCTGCAGTCAGGGAACAAAGACCAATCAGAGCTTCATACTCTACCTCTGTCCATGCCAGGTCAGGCCCACAGCTGATCTCGCTGCACGCCACAGCCATCATCGTAGGTGTGACAAGCTGGAACTGAAAAGAAACACACTTTTATTTTCTCTGTTCACATCTCTGCTGTGCTCCCTACAGCTGTCGGGCACACTCACACAGCCCAAGCACGCCTGCTGGTGTCCCTGGTGATGCTGTGCAACTCTGCACAAGCTGGGGCTGGGACTCTTTGCCTAAGGGATTGCTTTCCATAAAACCAGCTGGTCACAGCACCACAGACAGCATCCTTCTGAGGGCTGAGCTGCAGAGCACGTGGAGAAAACCCACACGTGACCAGCGTCCCATCAAAGCTGGATGAGGCTGTGTTACTAAACACGGGGCGTCACGGGCTGCTAAAGCATGTGGGGGGACAAAGCATGGCAGGTACCTGGCAAGAGATCAGAACGAGGGAGAGAAATCTCACGAATCCGCAGCCGTTCCTTGTCACTTTGCTCTGATCTTCCACGAGCAAAAGCTGCAGCAGGGAAGCAGGCAGAGGGTGGAGAGAGGAGAGAGAAAGAGCAGGTCAGTTTGCTTGCACGGTTTAGCAAAGACTACGAGGGAAAAACCAAAATCTGCCCTCCCTCAACTTAAAAACTTAAGTTTTCAACTTAAAACCATTTCCCCTTGTCCTGCAGTTATCTACCCTTTCAAAGAGTTGATTCCCCTCCTCTTTTTAGGCTCCCTTTAGGTACTGAAGGCTGCCATGAGGTCACCCCACAGCCTTCATTTCTCCAGGCTGAACAAGCCCAGCTCCCTCAGCCTGTCTTTGCAGGGGAGGTGCTCCTGTCCCCTGACCATCTCTGTGGCTCGCCTCTGGACCCTCTCCAACAGCTCCCTGTCTTTCTGGACACTGTACTGCAGATGGGGCCTCACAAGAGCAGAGCAGGGGGGGACGATCACCTCCCTGTCCCTCATGGCCACCCCTCTGCTGATGGAGATAATGTGATCCTATGAGCTCCGCCAGCCAGCAGTTCTCAGCACTCACTGTCCCCCCGTCTCTCCCACACTGTCTCAGCTTACCTACAAGGTGCTGCACAGGACGGTGTGAAGACAAAGGGACGCAGTCGGTGCACAAGTGCAACAAGCGAGCTGCTCAGTCAGAGCTCCAGCGCTCCAATGAAGGGACGCAGCACGCACTGCTCCTCCCCTCATTCTAGCCCTTATGACATCACTGAGGGCCACCAGGCTGCTCCACCACGACGCACAGGGTGGGGAGGCAAGACCAGTCACAAGGGCAGAAGATTCCAACAGCCCAGCCCAACGTTCTGGAATCAGGGGCTGCTTGGAATTCTACCCCAGCCAAATCCTGGAGAAGCTGGCACGGGGTCGTCATGACCAAAGCGCAGGACCTGGCGCTTGCTCTTGTTGAGCCTCGCACAACTGGCCTCAGTGCATCCCTCTGGAGGGCCTTCCTGCCCTCAGCCAGATGGACGCTTCCTCCCAGCAGCGTACCTTGCAGTGCTGGGCCCATGTCAAATCCACACTAGAGTGGCTTTTGTTACATTCAAGGGCATGTTGCAGCACCCATCTATTTCACCTGGAAGGAAATAAAGCAGGAGATGGGAGAAACACAGAACTACTGCCAGACTGCTTTATCCCTTTCTTAGCCCAACTTCCCTTGCCTCATCCCCTACCCCAACTCCTGGATGATGCCCACGGGCTGACAGTTGGATCTCAAATCCATAGGAATCCTTTCACAGGACTCCATCAAAAAGGCTGTCACACATGTTCCGTACACTCACACTGACCCAGCAGTGGTATCACAGTCACTTAACACACACACAACAACCAAACCCCGAGCATGCACATCCCTTCCTGCGTGACTGCAGCCCACAGCTCCCCTTCACACCTCCGTGGATCTCTGGTGTTTTACACTGATGCAGCCTCGCTGCAGCTCGGTGGCTGTCACACAAGGCCTGCAGGACCTCTTTCTCTGCAAACCCCGTCTGCAGGCATTGGTTCATGAGGTTCACCTCCTGCCCTCCTGAGCAAAAACAAGCACTAAGAACTAGAGCAAAGCACGCTGGACTCGACCTGGCTGGATCCCCAACCCTCAGTCCTGTCAGACGGACCCTGGTGTGGAGACTCATCCCCAAAGCCTGGCTGGACATCAGCACAGGCATCATTCTTCAAACGCCCCATCCAAGCAGCAAGGGATCAAAGCGTTGGCACAGCTGAAACAGAAATGCTGTGTGAGTTTCCTGTTAGCACTGAGCAGGAACAAATCTACCGCTGAGCAGCAGGATGTGAGACAAGCAGCAGAAGACACCCAACCTGCAGAACCAGCTCGTTTGGGGTCGGTCCAGATGTTTGTCTGCTCCCTTCCCTGGCCCAGGCCAAGCTTGTGAGCTGCTCCTCCTTTGTGCAGGTGGAAATGCTGCAGATGCCATGTGGTGGCTATGCACAGCATGCCTTTTACTTGCTTTTCCTCTCTCCATCTTCCATTAGCAAACAGCATCTCCAGCCTCCAGAGATCACTGAGTCCAACCCCTGCACAACAGTGAAAAAAAAGATATGATAAGGGGTACTTAAAGCACAGCATCTGTAATCAGATCAGACTCCTGCACTGTGAAGACTTCCATGAGTATTCCTGCAGAGTGCATCACTTAGTCTCTCTTTAGCCTTGTGTTCATGGTTTTCCTGTAAGAGCTTGTCTAAACACTGCCTATAATTGTGGTTATGCTAGAAGCATTTGGATTTATTGATCCTCAGTGTGATTTCAGTAACAAATCCAGATGCTTTTTTGTTAAGGGCAGCTTTCAATTTCTCAACTGAAATTTCTATATTG
Source organism: Phasianus colchicus (assembly GCF_987193195.1). Taxonomy (NCBI): domain Eukaryota; kingdom Metazoa; phylum Chordata; class Aves; order Galliformes; family Phasianidae; genus Phasianus; species Phasianus colchicus. The sequence goes on from NC_143476.1 coordinate 2,745,177, forward strand.
CATTAGGTGTTGACAACCACGGGGCTGCAGTACAGAGAATTACAGGGAGATTAATTTCTCCACCTCCATGCTCCTAGACATTTATGATTACAGTGATGTAGTTATAGACAAAGTTGCAAGATACCAAAGCTAGAATAACCTCTTGGTGCAGCAGGATGTCTGGAGCCCAAGTGCAGAGTCTCAGTGTTGCAAAGCCTTGAAGAGGTGCACAGTATGTGCTGGGGCTGATGACACAGACACTGGAGCAAGGCCAGTGTGATGTTAGAAACTTGACCAGCAGCTGATCTGTTGTCAGCCATTTCTGGACACAAACGGGATCTGGTCGACTTAGGACATGACCTTTGGGCTGGAGAGCAACTCCCCGAGGAATCACACAGCCACTGCAGACCGTTGGCAAGAACCCCATACCAAAACAGCTCATCTGCAATCAGTTTTTAATCTGTGCAGCAGTGATTGGAACAGGCGCACGCTCTCTGCAATTGCAGGAATGTTCACAAGTGGAATGTGCATCACCTGTGTGCTCCAGCTCTTCTGTGTGCATGCTAGGAGCAGTGATCCCCCTGCACCCAGGGCTGCAATAAAGTCCTGTGAGCTTTCTAACCTGCCAACAAGCAGCCCAGGCTGCCCAGAGCCACATCCAGCCTGGCCTTGGATGCCTGCAGGGATGGGGCATCCACAGCCTCCCTGGGCAACCTGTTCCAGTGCCTCACCACCCTCTGGCTGAAAAACTTCCTCCTCACATCCAACCTAAACCTCAACACCCCCCGTCTCAGTTTAAAGCCATTCCCCACTTGTCCCATCACTGTCCACCCTCCAAAACAAAACACCTCGGCTGTTCAACACTGAAAGAGCAAAATAACCCACAGCTCTTACTTCCACTGTATGCATTTAATTCCAAATTAAGGTCACAGGTTAATTACTCATGTGATCCTTCCTGACAGAAGAACTACTCGTAGTGATGTGTAGGAGTAAGGAACTGTTTGAAAAGGTCATGGACATATTAGAACTTGCAGCATTTATCTTAATAGATGCCTACATTGCAAAGCATTTTGTAAAACACACGTTACAAGTACTGTGCATTGGATTACACTATATCAAACTCTAAGTAACAATACAGGTTGCTTTTAAATCTACACTTACATGTTTTCTTCTAACTCCTTGATAAAATTCCTTACTACCTTCAGTTTTATAGCCAAAGCAGTGTTTGAGCTGGTAATGTACTCTTGAACAGCACTGCTGCCTTCAGCATTTGTATGTTTAGATCTGAAAAGAGAACTTGGTCATTATTTCACGATGAGAGAATCCTATATGACAAAACAGAATTACAAAAATCTGACAATACTGTAAAATGCCAGCCTAAGAATGTGGCTTTGATTTTTTTTTTTTCTTTTTTTTTTTTTAAATGGTGAGTGTACCATTAATTCAAGACAAGAATTTTGTTTGTAAGTCGATCTCTATAACTGTTCTTGGCATCATTCTGTAGGATGAAGTAGATACATGGAATTTGGCACTGGCTCCCCAGGGCAGTGGTTTGGCACTGAGCTGACAAAGGCCAAAGAGCATTTGCACAATGCTCTCAGACACAGGGCTTGACCCATAGGAGGTCCGGTGTGGAACCAGGAGGTGGAATACATGATCCTCGAGGTCCCTTCCAAATAAAGATATTCCATGATCCTCTAATACTTATATTCCCAAGGTCTGTACGCAGTGCTCAGGTGCTTAATTGAAAGGTTCCATGAAACAGTGAGGTATCTATGTCCCTTTACCACTCAGTTATTCAATTTGCCACGTGGATCTTTTATCCAGTCACATTAAAAATCCTCAAAGTATTTCCTTCAGTCTTCCATTCTGATAGAGCTTTCTGGAGCAAATAAAGAGTTGCAACTCAGAATGTCCACACCTCCCTTCCTGCACCCTGCATACTTTTTTCATTGTACTGTGATTACGTACCATTCTATTGTCACCCTCATTCTTTCATTATCTAGGCAGTTTAATGCCATTAAATTTTCCAGCAACAGATGCCCACAAGTACAGCCAGCCTGCACTTATTTCCAATACTTATCTTTGTCCTGATGTCCTTGTAGGAGGTGGGACATTTCTCCATCTCAGCAGAAGAGGGCAGGAGGGGTCCAAGGTGAGGGCACGCTCTCCTCTGTTTTTCTGGCACTCAAAGACAAAGGGAACAAGAAAACCAGATGTGTTTCCCTGCCCATGGCAAACACCAGCCTTTCCATCCTTACAGTCCTTCCTGCCATCAGCAGAGACATTTTGCTTTCTTGTGCCACTTCATCCCTTTAGCATCTGGCATTCTAACAAAAAAGTACTTACAAGGAATTTTAATATTTTCATATTAAATGTCAGATTTAGAACCTTATATTTACCAAATATTTAAAACGTTCAACCCAGTGAGAAGTGAATTGATGTTGTATTTAGCATTCAGATAAGAACTTGTAAAGGAAGTAAAAAGTGCTGCTTTCATAAACTATAGTCTCATTGTCAAGCCTTGCGCTGTCTCAGCAGATTATTACAGAATGTTCATTCAAGCAGGAATTAAGAGATGCGTCTGAATTGATAACAACAACGAGTAATTAAGAAAGCTTGACTGCAGTCTGCTTGAGGATTCCAGTCTGAAGTGTGTTCCACCTGATGACAACTGGGAATGTCTTTCTCTCACCATTAGAACCATTGCAACTCTGACTAAACACATAGCTAATCACCACTGAAAACCTAGGTGCAATTTCTGCAGTGCACAGACCAACTACATGTTGATTAACATTCAGAGAGATTGTGCAGGTGTCCTTTTAGGAACTGGCCTACAGTATGCTAAGAGGGATGGATGTGGGGACATTAGGATAACGTGCCCTCTGCCTTTTAAGACAGCCCCAGCAGAGCAGGTCAGCAGGCTGAAGAGCTGCGTGGGTCACCAGGGCTCAGAGACTTCACTCGGCCATCTGAAAGTTGAGGGACTTCAGCCCAAGCTGCCCTTTTCCATGCAGGCAAGGAGGCCAAGAGAAGGTGGATCGGCACGGTTCTGGTGCAGACAGGGGCTGCAGTGTGAGCAGGCCTACACAGACAAGGCTGTGCCCACACAGAGTGACAGCAGCTTTCGCTGTGAGCAGATTCCCAGGGGGCCTGAGCCATGGCAGTTCTTGATGGCAGCATGTTCCAATCAGCCCTGGAAGTCTTCTCTGGACGTCTGTCGCATTCTGGAATCCACACTGAGGACGCAGTCGCTGTGTCAGAGCAGCTGGCAGAGTCACGGGGAACCGTGACGTAGTTGGCCCAGGGAGCAACAACAAGGCCTGCACTGCTCAGCCAGCCCAGGCCAAAGGGGAGCACGAGAGAGAGCAGAGGAGAGAGGGGGGGAAAGAGGGCCAGGAAGGAAAGGCCTGTGCCTGAATGGACGTGTAGCAGCAGCTGCTGACAGCAAACTCGGTGATGGCAGGGGCACAGCAGAGCAGTGCAATGCTGGCAGCTTCCTGTGTCTTTCACACAGGCACTGCAGACATGGCCAGCACTGGGAGATCAGCAGAACTGCTGCACACCTCTGCCAGCCCAGGCCAGAGGAGTGCAGAACAGTGAGCTGCTGCTGAGGGGAGAGAGGATGGCCTGAGAGCTGACCTGAGAGGCAGGGCTGGCTGTGTTACAGCAGCCTCTGTGTCCTCCTCCTGTGTCTGTGAGGGCCAGAGGGCCAGAAGAGAACATGCCCAGACAACGAAGCCCTGCTGTCCTCTGCTGCTCAGCTGGAGAGATGTTCCGCCTTCCTGAAGGACGCTGATCCAAAGGGAAGGAATCAAAGGAAGTCCAGGCTGGCTGTCCTTGTGGGCATCAGCTGCTGGCAGCTGCCTCTGTGCTGCCATGGGCAGGGCACAGCACACACAGTGTTTGCAGTTCCCTGTGTGACACTGGCCCTGGTGACCTGACAGCCATAGGGAGACAAGAGAAAGAGCTGCCTCCCTCTGCCAGATGAGGCAAAGGTGAGAATCCCAGAATCACAGCATGGCCCGGGTTGGAAAGGAGCTCAAGGTTCATGAATCTCCAAGCCTTGGCTCTCCAAGGGTGCACAGGGGGCTTTGTTCTCCCTGTGGTGCAGCTTCAGTGCCAACTCACAGCTGAGCTGGTTGGCACACTGTGACAGCCTGCCGCTCTGAAGCTCTTGGGGCAGTGCTCAGTTCTTTCTGAAGTACTCTGGAAATGCTGCTTCTCCTTCACCAAGTCTGTTTCCAGACAGACGTCTTTTTCTCCTCTGTACACACAAACAGTATCTTGTAACTCCCTGGCACAGTGCTCAGAAGTGATACTTCTGGAAGCACGTCAGAGAAAAGTGGCCTTGTCCCAGTGGACTTTCAGAGCAGATGAGAACAAGTCTTGGTTGACGGCTTTCTTCTGCTTCTGGAACTGCACAGGCAGGTTGTGTGTTGTCATACTTTATGCCAGAGTGCCAAACTGAAGCAGTTTCTGCAACCTCTTTTTTTCATACTTGTCACTCTTTGCTGAGACCTTAACTTAGTCATTTTTAATGCGCTCTCATCTAAACTACTGTGTCCTCCAGTGTCAGTGTTGTATGAATCAGGACTGTGGGATTTCATCAGTGAAAGGATTCTGCTCTAATGACTGTCATTCTAAAGCTGATATTGATGCATCAGGCTTGCAGGAAGCATCTTTGATCAACAGGGAAATCAGAAAAATTGCTTTTCCTATTGCAGTTTCCTTTTAACTAGTGATGAAAGCTGTCAGTTTATTTTTGGCACCAGAAATCCTGGGATGCAACCAGGTTAGATAAGAAGTTAAACTGAGTCAACAGTAAGGGAACATAGATGAGATAGCATCACACAGCTCTGGAAAAGATGTTCCAGCTCTGTGTCTACCTACACCTTCAGGAGATGAAAAGTACTGGCTTACTGAGGTGTCCTGGGTTGCAGGCTCTGTTAATCTCCATTTCTGGAAGAGCTGCTTGCAATAAATACCTTGTAAGGTGAATGAGCTTGATAGAAGTAGGGTGTGAAAGAGATGGATTTGCTGTTTCCCGGAAGGTGCAGGAGTATTGCTGTGCCTACAGTCAGTAAACAAGGCAGAAATCACTGTGTTCCTCAGAATGAAAGGCAAAAGAATAAAAATCTTTTTGGGAGTGACAGCACGCCTGAATGAAGCACAAATCTAAACATTTAAAATAAGGGCTAGTGTCAAAGGGACTTGCAGTATTTCTCGTGAGGAAATATTTGATGCTTCTTTATGAAAGTCATCATAACAAAAGTGTACTGATGTCTTTGCTGAGGATTTCCTTGGTTCCAGCCTGAAGGTGTGCGCAGGCATGAGCAGGCAGTGCTGAGCTGCAGGTGAGTGCCTGTGTCCCACAGCAGGAAACCCGTGGATGTCTTCAGGGGTTTGAAATGGGCAGAGCAGTAAAACCTGCACGCTTTCACTGAAATTGTCCTCTGCTTTATTTTGTAATCTTAGTTTCACCAATGCTTTCCAATATTATTTTCGTATGAATGCAGATACGTGGGATAGGATTTAAAGTTTTTATGGTGCTGCTGTATAATTTTCTGTAGTCATCATAAGCCAATATAAAAAATAAATGGTAATCAGGCAACAATGATTGCAGCTTAGGGATTCTTTCCCACTTGACAAGAAGTAATCTATGTCCAAAAATGTCTGTAAATACTTTTTCTATCTTATTTTGCAAGATGTATTGATATTTGAGATGAATGGCAAAAACATTTTGCGTACATAGATAAGCAATGCAAATTTCCTGGATTGTTTTAGAGAAAAAAGCTCCGGTTATCTGATCGTTTCCATGCAGAAATAAGATTTACAGAAAAATTCTCATTATTATTATTCATGCATGAATAAGTTCAAAAAAGAGATGTGGGGGATGTTGTTTCAATTCCAGGTGATAGTAGGAAGGACTGTCAAGATGGAAAGGCTAGTGTCTGCAAAGGGCAAAGGAACACTTCTGGTTTTCATTTTCCCTTTGTCTTTGAGTGCAAGAGGCCATGAGGAGAGTGTGCCCTAAACTGGGACCTTTTTTGAACATTGCAGCTGAGATGGAGAAGTGTTCAATCTTCTAGAAGGACTTCAGGACAAAGATATGTAATGAAAATAAGTCCAGGCTGGCTGTCCTTCTGGGCATCAGCTGCTGACATCTGCATAGTTGTTGATATAGGAATGGCAGAACAGGTGGAAACTTGCATATCCTTGTGTGACACAAGCACTGGTGAATTCAAAGCCAGACGGGTATAATAGAAAGAGCATCACATCCCTGCCAGATTAGGCAAAGGTGAGTGGGATGTTGATTCAATTAGTTCTGATGTCAGGAAGGACTGTAAGGATGGAAAGGCTGGTGTTTGCCATGGGCAGGGAAACACATCTGGTTTTCATTTTGTCTTAATCTTTCAGTGCTAGATAAATAGAGGAGTGTGTGCCCTCACCTTGGACCCCTCCTGCCCTCTTCTGCTGAGATGGAGAAATGTTCCAGCTTGTAGAAGGACATCAGGACAAAGATATGTAATGAAAATAAGTCCAGGCTGGCTGTCCTTGTGGGCATCAGCTGCTGGCATCTGCATTGCTGCTGCCATGAGCATGGCACAGCAGGTAAAAGATTGCTTTTCCTTGTGTGACACAGGAGCTCTTGACTTGACAGCTAGAGGGATGCAATAGAAAGAGCTGCAACCTCTGCCAGACATGGCAAAGGTGAGTGGGATGTTGTTTCAGTTGCTGCTGATGTCAGGAGGACTGTAGGGATGGAAAGGCTGGTGTTTGCCATGGGCAGGGAAAGACATCTGGTTTTCATTTTCTCTTTCTCTTGGAGTGCCAGGTAAATAGGGGAGAGTGTGCCCTCACCTTGGAACTCTCCTGCCCTCTTCTGCTGAGATGGAGAAATGTCCCAGCTTCAAGAAGGACATCAGGACAAAGATATGTAATGAAAATAAGTCCAGGCTGGCTGTCCTTGTGGGCATCAGCTGCTGGTATCTGCATTGCTGCTGCCGTGAGCATGCAAAGCAGGTAAAAGTTTGCTTTTCCTTGTGTGACACATGTGGTCTTGACTTGAAAGCTGGAGTGATGCAATAGAAAGAGCTGCAACCTCTGCCAGACATGGCAAAGGTGAGTGGGATGTTGTTTCAATTAGTGCTGATGTCAGGAAGGACTGTAAGAATGGAAAGGCTGGTGTTTGGCATGGGCAGGGAAACACATCTGGTTTTCATTTTCTCTTTCTCTTTGAGTGCCAGATAAACAGGGGAGAGTGTGCCCTCACCTTGGAACTCTCCTGCCCTCTTCTGCTGAGATGGTGACATGTCCCAGCTTCTAGAAGGACATCAGGACAAAGATATGTAATGAAAATAAGTCCCGGCTGGCTGTCCTTGTGGGCATCAGCTGCTGGCATCTGCATTGCTGCTGCCATGAGCATGGCACAGCAGGTAAAAGATTGCTTTTCCTTGAGTTACACAGGTTCTCTAGACTTGAAAGCTAGAGGGATGCAATAGAAAGAGCTGCAACCTCTGCCAGACATGGCAAGGGTGAGTGGGATTTTGTTTCAATTAGTGCTGATGTCAGGAAGGACTGTAAGAATGGAAAGGCTGGTGTTTGCAATGGGCAGGGAAACACATCTGGTTTTAATTTTGTCTTAATCTTTCAGTGCTAGATAAATAGAGGAGTGTTTGCCCTCACCTTTGAACTCTCATGCCCTCTGCTGCTGAGAGGGAGAAATTTCCAATCTTCTAGAAGGACATCAGGACAAAGATATGTAATGAAAATAAGTCCCGGCTGGCTGTCCTTGTGGGCATCAGCTGCTGGCATCTGCATTGGTGTTGCCATGAGCATGGCACAGCTGGTAAGGGATTGCTTTTCCTTGTGGGACAGCTGTTAAGCCATTCTGATTCACCCTTTGCATCCACAGCGTACAGTTTTTTCCCACACTGCTGTTTCTATCCAGCAATGTGCATATGTGCAGTGGTACAGAGGTTGGTGGCCCTGCCTGTGGCAGGGAGTTGGAGATTCCTCATCCTTTAGGTCCCTTCCAACCCGGGCCCTTCTGTGTGTGTGTGTGTGACTGGCTAAACACCAATTGTTGCTAGCTCAGCAGGTAAACTGCTTATTACTGAACGCCTGACAGCTGCTTATCAACACTTGGCCACTATTTCTGGACAGCTGCTCATCCCTGAAGAGAGAGAAGTTTGGAAGGAGGACAGAGGGGAGTCTCTTGATGCCTGCCTGTTGCATCCCAACCTGCCCACAGAGTGAGTCAGTTCGGCCTTGTGTGGAGGCCCTGGCTTCTTTGGAGTCTGTTTTTCTTTTGCTGAGCTTCTCCTATCCAAACAGAATGGCCTTACAACATGCTTTCTGGTCCTTAATGCTATACCCATGCAATTTGTAACTATTACAGTTCTGTAAGTGAGAATTGATCACATGATTGAACAACTGTATTTCTAAAATATGTTATGAAGTAACTTCTTTTTACTAATACTAATAAAGTCTTTCTACTTTTTCAAACTGTTTCTAAGGGCAAATTACAAAACACATTGTGCTGTACTGCTTCAGAGCAATCCCACATTTGATAGCCAGTGCAGAAACAACATTCCATCCTACAGCATTAGCTAGTTCAGAGGTACCAGACGTGTATCTGGATGTGGCTGTTGTGCATAACTGGTGCTGAGGGATCAGAAATGACAGCTCCACTCTTGGAGACCACAGAGTTAAAATGGAAAGATAAAATAGTTGCAGGGCAATTGTTCTCTGTGCCTGAAGCAGGGACCGATTTA